>NC_091329.1:17594601-17894601 GCF_038502225.1 Cherax quadricarinatus | reverse complement strand
AGTTATGCAGGAATGCACGTCCAACAATTTCGCCTCCTATTTGAGAGGTGTCAATCCAATTTTAACCTCTAGAGCACGAAAAATTCTTCCCATTATATTAACGTTGTATTCAATTCAAAACCAAGATGGCGAGTCCCCTCCTGCGCAGGCGCAGGTCCAGTTTCCCATTTTCGATAACATACTTCTTTTAAAAATACAATATAAGGCATCTATTTAATTATAAATTACCGCATTTCCGGAAAATATACAGTATTTTCCACAGTTGCATTAAGAGGAATGAGGATCGAGTTGACTCACGAAATCGTAATGACACGATTGCAAACAAACCATACCACGGGTGGGGTTAGAACCCGCGATCAGAGAGTCATAAAACTCCTAACCGACTCGCTAGCCAGTTAGCCCAGTGGCTAGCACGTCAGTCTGGGGTTGTATGACTTTATGATTTCGGGTTCTATTCCCGCTCGTGCTATGGTTTGAGGATCGAGAATCCACCACTCCCTTTGTTGAATGACCCCCCACAGGTTTATTGCTTCACGTTGATAATAATACTAGAAATAATATAATTATTATAATGTTCCTTTGAGCGTTAGTATCCTAACTCTCTATGAGGGTTATTCCTAGCACTTGGGCAATCATGAGGGATATTTTACCAAATAGATAAATAAAACATCAATGCTGTAGGATCCTTCATGACGGTATGGGAACCTAACGACAGTACGGGGAGACAATACCATTTAACAGAACACGATATAAATAAACACACGTAGGAAAGAAATAGACTGGAAAAAGTATATCGAAAAACTAAAAGAGGGAGACCGATTGTGCTATAAAAATCCACACAGACTGTAACAAAGAAGAGTTATGCATACGAGTCTTCTGGGCCCAGGGACGTGAGCAGCGTTACCATGCCTGCCTCCTTACCTCTCTTTCTTAAATTTTCACTCTTGGGACACATGGAGCCTAGTCGAGACCCGCAAAAACTTCCTCCAGCTCCCCTCCCACACCTTTTTCTCCTCTTTAATTAAAGAGTAAGGCCTCCCATTAAAGTAATTAGTATACTGAGTTAGTGCCCGAAGAACCTACTAGTAAAATACAGGAGGGAAAAGTACGTTAAATGTCTCAAGTTTGTAGATTTAAAAAAGTCGGGATGTTCACAGGGAAGTCTCCACTTGTGGTAATACTGTAATATGGGAATTAGAGTATTTCCCAGAGGTGCTTTCTTCCCCTCCCCACCTCCCTTCCCTTCCCCTACCGCCTGGAGCGAGGGGGAGCAGAGGGAAGGGGAGAGATAGAGAAGGGAAGGTGTAAGGGAGTTCTCACCTCCACTGCCGTAAGAGAGGCAAGTGGGAAAAAAGTGAGAGAGAGAGAGAGAGAGAGAGATGGATGGACGGAAAGATAGATGAATGTGTTGGTGGTATATACCTCTTCTATTCCTCTCCCAGGTCCAAATGGTGTATCTAAAAGCCTGTCAGTGCGTTCTGATAAACTAAAATTGACAAAATAATGATGAGTGAAAACTGCCATGATCATATCGTTGAACTTGCAAATTTTAAACAAGAAGGTATTCCTTAATATGAATTTAGAAAAGGACTAATAGAAGAATTCTTTAAATGATCTGTTTATTTCTAAAATAATTATTTGTACCCAAGGGAAAAAATGATATGATCAAATGATATTCTCATTATTTACTAGGTAACAAGAAGCGTTTTATATATTGATTATTATGTTGTATAAACAAAGCCCCGAAAATTAACTATTTATTTTCAATAGTCACAGGTGGACGGTACAAGAAATGTATTTGTGTGTGTGTATGTGTACGTATATATGTATATATATATCGTGCCGAATATGTAAAACTGGTCAGTTAGCAAGAACTCATTTAAAATTAAGCCCTTTCCAAAATTTTCTTTTATACGTTTAAAGATACATTTTTTTCATTAATGTCAATGTCAAATTTTTTAATTTTGCACCAAAAGAAACTTAGAAAACTTACCTAACCTTGTTATAACAAGAGCAATTTATTTTAGCCTAACCCAACTAAATATATTTTAGATTTGTTTACAGTAATTTAATACTAAACAAACACAATGAAATATATTTTTTTCGTTAGGTTCAGAATGATTTTGGCGAAATTATTGCATACACAAATTTACGCTTGTCATATATGGCAAGATGAGCGTTGCTATTTAAGCCAAGATCGCAAGTTCTGCCTATTCGGCACGACATATATATATATATATATATATATATATATATATATATATATATATATATATATATATATATATATATATATATATATATATATATTAAAAGTGTAATGAACACTTGTTAATGCTCAATAATAACTCACATTAAGGCAGACCCTTAGGAGATTAATTTATCTGTATATTTCATCCCCCTAAAAGTTATTGTGAAAGGAAATTACTGATCCTTGTGGGACCCCACTGGTAACATTTTAATTTTAAGCAAGAATTCTTTGTCTTATTGTTCTCTTATTTTTTTATTCCTTATTTTTAAAGAATATTGTTGCATGGCAGATTGTATCGATAGTTTCTAGAAATATAATTAAATTTAACCTGACTCCTTTGTCTCTGTCATGTATAATTTACCTCGTGTTTGTGTGTGTGTGTGTGTGTGTGTGTGTGTGTGTTTATATATGTACATATTTATCTGCGTGTGGGGGGGGGTTAGTTGTGGGTGTGTTTATACACGTTGAAATTTGAAACATATCAGCTCTGCCCTTGCCAAGATATCAGCGAAAACGTTAAGGTCAATGTTATCGTATTGGCACGATGGACTTTACATGTTTACCAACGTTTGTGATGTACGGTACTATTTACATACACTAGCGAGTGATAAGTTTAACTGGCGTTTGTGCTGGCCAGAATTGACAGTCGACCGTGCCAAGCTTGGCAGTTGACCGAATCAGGATTAAACGTTGTTGTCAAAGTTAGAAACGAGGGTTAACAGAGAAATAAATTGGGATAATTCAAAACAGAACTTGCGATTATCCGGGCCAGAAATTTCGACTACTGAGTTATACATCCAAACCACTATAACTCCAGACCATTATATATTCTGGTCACTATAACTTCAGACCACTTTACCATTAGATCTCTATACGTGTATTCACATCAACAATAACAATAAATGAAGTCATGACATCTTCAAGCAAAGACCACTCATACATCCTAGACCGTAATTCCTCAAAAATGCTTCAGCCCTGATAATCTTCACCAAGTGGAAGCGTCAGGTCAGAAAATTTGAGCCTAGTTATCGCTGTCTGCATAATGATGGGAATTTGGTGATCGTGTTTCTGAATTCATTACTAAAGGATCGATGCGACACTTTTCCCAATACAATGGCAGTTTATGTTGCAATTACAAGCAGCTCGTACATCCTCTTCTCATATTAAGGGACAGGTGGGCTTCGGTAGCGTAGTGACATAACGTATATGAGAAATCGTTTACGTGTTTGTATGGCAGCGAAATACCGAAACATCAAGATTCGTTGATCCTCGGCTATTGTATTATTTATTTTATTCAGGGGAAGCAGAAAATCCGCTTGAGAATTTGAGACAATCAGTTTAGATTCAGAAAGGGATGATAAGCTCAGTTCCTTAGATCAAGAGCCCCTCACTGGCATCAAGGCCCATGAAGAGCCGACTGTTGGAATTTACCGAGGTAATTATATTAGAGTGTTGTTACTGCGGGGTTTTCTGAGGTACACAGGACGGGTTCACCATGTGGTACACATTGGAAAAAAATAACTAAAAATATATATTTTTTAATTGTTCTGGCTGTTAAGTACGCTTATGTTGTTTTCTTAGATGTCATGTTTCATTTTGTTTTCTTGATGCAAAGATTATTTTCGTTGTTCAGAGAGGTCTTGGACCAGTCGTGTGTATCTAGAGTGGCGTTAATCTTTGACCCCCAAAAAGTGACTGAAGACCCATCAGACTTTCACTTAGGTGGGTTAATTGTTAAGTTAAATGTCTCCGTTTAGTGCGGATGTCAGTAGTGGACTCAGAGCAAGTGTACGACCAAAGTGATCTCATAACAACCGTGGATGGCCAAAGTGGCCTCAGAGAAACCATTGTGGTTATAGTGGGCCAGAGTAGCAATATGTGACCACATTGGATGTTACTCACAAAGCTTTCTTCCACCTCATTGATCCGCCAATAGTTGTTGTTCTGAAACTAGGCCGTGTTACCTACCCACTGCCTCCCCTACTCTCCTACAGAACACCTCCCACGTTACCCCAGACTGGCTACTACATCTTTGTCACCCTCCTCTAGCTGCTACACGTTTCTCACCCTCCCCGTAACTGGCCAGTACACCCTCATCTACTCCATTGGCCAGTAAACCCCTGTCTTTTATACTGGCCACTACACTGTCGTCTACTCCATTGGCCACTAAACCCATGTTTTTTATACTGGTCGCTACACTGTCGTCTACTTCACTGGCCACTAAACCCAGGTCTTTTATACTGGCCACTACACTGTCGTCTACTCCATTGGCCACTTAACCCATGTCTTTTATACTGGCCACTACACTGCCGTCTACTCCATTAGCTACTAAACCCACGTCTTTTATACTGGCCACTACACTGTCTTCTACTCCACTGGCCACTAAACCCATGTCTTTTATACTGATCACTACGCTGTCGTCTACTCCACTGGCCAATAAACCCATGTCTTTTATACTGGTCACTACACTCTCGTCTACTCCACTGGCCACTAAACCCACCTGCTTCATACTGGCCATCATACCCGCCTTCAAAAATGACCACTTCTTCCTCTTCTTCCCCACAGACCTCTACTCCCTTTACATTCCCTCCACAAACTGCAGAGATATCTTCATGTTAATTCCATTTCTCCTGTGCATGAGATAAGCTATTCTGAGAGATGGCAATTCCTAAGTGAAAGTAAGTCCTAATCTGCTGGACTTCCACTTGAAGCTTCCGTAGTTAATATATCCTTCTGGAATGCTTGACGGTATCCTCGTTTCCCCACTGAAGTCTCCCAGCTCAGGCTAACAGATTTCGATCCCTTGTATTAACTCCTTGCTGCGTGATGAAATAAGTCAGGGAAACATAATTAGCTTTTGTTCCCAGTGTGTAATTAAGAAAAAAATAATTGTGATGCAGCACATTGCTGATGCGTTCAAATTTGTTTGATAAAACTGTGAGAAGGAAGTATATGGTAAATATATGTTTGCTCATACCAGTAAGCCAGGGTAACTTTTTCAGAATACTAAGCCAGGGTAACTTTTTCAGAATACTAAGCCAGGTACAGAGACAAGTGTCTCTCTACCAAACGTATCATCAAGCTGTTTTTAATAATAAAAGAGGGGGTGGGGTGTTATAACCTTAATTTACAGTAATATACACAGTTATATATTCTCAGTCACAAAGCAATGAATCGCCTCATTTGTATCTGGAAAGTCAAATGTTATTCGTGCTTATTCTTAACTCAGCTAATTAAAACTCGCAAAATCGGAGAAAAATCCTTCTAATTTGACGTCCTAGATAACGTTTCCGTATTTCCGCTGTTAGATGAAGCCTTGAACGGGCATGTCCAAAATAAATGAAAAGTTTGGACTTAAGCTTTCACTTAAGTCACGCCTTAAATCTGAACGTAAGTCTCAACTTAAGTCTTGACATAAGCTTCGACATCAATTTCTACCTAAATAAAAGCTTAAGATAAAGCAAGCGATGTCTAAAGTCGACATTTTAATCAAGATATGATAGAAACTCGAATTTTTTATTCTACCTGAACAAGATAAGCAATAAACAGATAAATAAAATCATGAAGGCCAGCGGTGCAATAAATCATGTTCATATAACTTAGAATTACTACATAGCAGCAAATATTGTAATAAATTAAAGCTAAGTAAACATTCCCACTCAAACTAATTAACGATGTTTCACAACACACATACAACAGGCTGATTAACAACTTCGTTCGCTAATGGGAAGTGAGGTGCTGAAAATCATTAACATGCGAATCGTAGCATTTCGCCGTTGTGCGCAGAATTCCCTATTTGTAATTATCTGTTTGACTTTGCACGGGTTGAGAAGCAGCTCTTGGACCGCGAAGTAACTTTATGATTGACGTAAACCTGAGCTCTTGTATTTATTTGTTTGGGTGGTTGGTTAATGAGGTTTGAAGCCTATCTACTGCACGAAGGTCATCAGCTACTCTGCTCAATAATCTTTTCATCACCCGACCAGAACACTTTAATCCCTAAAATGGGGAATAATGTAAATTCTCAGCATATATAAGCAGAGAAATACACTCCTCAAGGTATATATATTTTGTGTATATTTGAAGCTCACACTGGATCCACAATATACGTGACGCTGTCTCTCTAGTTTCATTTATTTATGCTCTTACCACGAATATCACGAATAAATTTTTCTCTACTTCTTTGTAAATCACTTGCTAGTAACCCCTTCTCCTGTATATATTACTAAATGTAAAAAGAGAAACTTTTGTTTTTCTTTTTGGGCCACCCTGCCTCGGTGGGATATGGCCGGTTTGCTGAATATATATATATATATACATATATATATATATATATATATATATATATATATATATATATATATATATATATATATTGTGTGTATGTGTGTGTGTATTTATATATGTCGTCCGAATAGGTAAAACTGGTCAATTAGCAGGAACTCATTTAAAATTAAGTCCTTTCAAAAATTTTCTTTTATACGTTTAAATACATATTTTCATATAACGTAAAAATTTTAAATTTTGAATCAAAGGAACTTTAGTAAACTTACCTAGCCTTATTACAACAAGCGGAATTTAATTTACCCTAATCCAACTAAATATATTTTAGATAAGTTTACAATAATTTAATAATAAACAAACACATTGAAATATATTTTTCTCGTTATGTTCAGAATGACTTTTGCGAAATTATTGCATACACAAATTTTCGCTTGCCTTAAGGTGACGGTATTTTATTAATGTTAGTAATAAACAGGAATCGTAATGAGCATCCGTAAGAAATATAACAACTTTCAATAGGTGGATTGTGGTATGGTCGGAGACGCGTTAGGAATTTATGAGATCCCTGGCACTTCATGGTTTTAACGAGCTCCTCAAATCGGTGTGATTTAGATGACAGACTGCATCTTATGTCAGGGGTCTGGTTGTAGACGGCTTCTGTATTTTGTCTTTGTGCTGACAATCCTGCCTCACACAGCAACGTTGTAACAAAAAGAAAGAAAAGCTTCAGGGCTTCACCTTCAAGAGTTTGCTTTTCTTTGTAAGCTTTGATTCAGAATGAACTCAGTGATTCTTTTTGCCTTTTGAAATCGTTTCGAAGTGTTTCGTCATTCGGAATCTCGATGAACTGCTGCTGTATTTGCTGACGTTCAAAACATCGTCTGGTGGGACCTCAAGTTCAGTGCTGAAAGGGTTTCTTAGCCAGGTGTATTTTACCACATTCTTTGGAATATATTAATCAAACTCTGTGACCGGTTTTGTAAATATATCCCACGATGACGTTCTGGACCTGGATGAATGAAAATGTTTAATCCTGCAAAAATGCGTTCAATGATAGAAATAATGAAGTCTTTCCAGTCTCAGCTTTACTCTTCCAAAACTTTAATTTCCCCTAGAATGCTGTTACTTTCTCTGACAACCCAGCCAACTTCTGAACGCGACTTTGCACTGACATGTTCAAGTCATTCATCTCAACGTAAATAGCATTTCAAGTAATCGTTTGAGCACTTTCCTCGTGACAGCCACCGAACCTCAGTGATACAACAGATTCACAATTTCCTAATCAAAAGCACAGCACATCTGGATCAATATCCATAAGTTAAGAACCCTAAGGTTTAGTGAAATTATCGACCTGAATGACATCCTGCATCACATTCTGCATCGCACCTGACAACCTCTGAGCAGTTAGAGTTTCAGGGTGAACTAGATAGTGAGTTCAGGGATACAGCACACGCGGACGTGCTCTTCCTAACATTGCTGGTGCACTATCACAAACACTGATTCCACTAAGATCCTTCTTCCTTGAAGAATGAGTCCACAGTGTTAGAAATATCTTCTCCAGTAGTTGTGATGCTTAATAACTGGCAGAATAACAATTTTTATTCTGTATCTTCTGGACCTTGATACTGTACTCAAGCCATGAGATGGGCATCAGCATGATCGTCTGCAGACTCGTCCAGCGGTAGACTAAGTGTCCACAAATTTTCATGGCTGGAGTAACCTGGTCTTTTATGTTACTCGACATGTACGTGCCAGTTCTCTGCTTAAAATGGCAAGCATTTTCTTGTCCATTTTCCTTATTGCAACTTTCCTGATTTTCTCATCTGTATAAGAGAAACTTTCGGGTTTTTGCTTCTTAAGCATTTATTTATTTTCTCACAGAAGATGTACTTTGCTTCATACACTGTGGATTGATGTGTGCTTTGCCTCACTAACTTGAAACTTATGAACTTGGCTTTGATTTGGCTTTAATGTTCGTTTATTTTCACAGTAAAATGCTCCTAAATGCTTTTCCTTTAGTGGGTCACCTGTGGTACCAGATGAATGGTTCAGAGAACCAACACGTTGATAAATTAGACATGTGCAACTCTTGGGTATCTTTATTGAGGAAACGTTTCGCCACACAGTGGCTTCATCAGTCTACAAATAGGAGAAACTTGAAGAACAGGAGGAGAATGAGGTAATCAGTCCCTCAACCTTGAGTCGATGTGGTCAGTCCATCAATCTTGAATAGAATACGGCATAAGTGCGGACAAGCAGCTTATAAACCGTAGGCAGGAGAGGTGCAGCAGACGTAGGTGGTGTCACATTTGTTCAATGTGGAAGTAGGTCGTGCCCAAGGGTTAGGCAAGCGAAGAATTCCCAAGTATTAAGATTCCAAGAAGTTCTCCTCCTGTTCTTCAAGTTTCTCCTATGTATGGACTGATGAAGCCACTGTGTGGCGAAACGTTTCCTCAATAAAGATACCCAGGAGTTGCACATGTGTCTAATTTATCAACCTGTGGTACCATTTTGCTATTTCTAAGGTTAAAGCAAAACATCTGCTTTCATAAACTTTTAAAAGGACTTCGTAAATGTTGATACCATGTTTATGGTGATATCCATACTTGTCCTCATTGTCTCTACTTTGCTTCAAGGACGGGAGTTCCTTTTCAATTATAGTAGTACCCTCAACTTACTTATACAGAATAAATTTAAAACAATATGGGTATCGGAAAGTCCAATAAAAGTCTTAGTATAACATATTTACTTTATATAATGTGGGCCTTCCCGGGTTTCGGGAGTGAACGCCCCCACGGCCCGATCTGTGACCAGGCTCTCCCTGGCTGTACTGGCACCATACGAATGATATTATTTCATGTTACTTTGGAACAGATAAATTATTATACACAAAAGAATTTTAATTAAAAAATCCTACCCAGATAGGGTAAATGTATCTTTCAATAAATCATAAAATTTGAATAATTTTATCCGAAAATCACCAATTGCATTTTCTCGCTGTAAAAGCCCAGTGACATACAACAACATTGCCTAAATAGCAATCAGATCACGTTAATGATTATTTTCCACCGGAAGCGGGAGAAACCACAGGCAACATCCCCCCAATGAAAAGCAGGGGTGTCACTAGCACGTTAAGAGACCATACAATAAGTGTCAGGGGCCCGAGACTGTTCAACTGCCTCCCAGCATACATAAGGGGGATTACCAACAGACCCCTGGCAGTCTTCAAGCTGGCACTGGACAAGCACCTAAAGTCGGTTCCTGACCAGCCGGACTGTGGCTCGTACGTTGGTTTGCGTGCAGCCAGCAGTAACAGCCTGGTTGATCAGGCTCTGATCCACCAGGAGGCCTGGTCACAGACCGGGCCGCGGGGGCGTTGACCCCCGGAACTCTCTCCAGGTAAACTCCAGGTAATACACCACCCATATAGTAACAGAACGTAGATTTAATGAATACAGTGCATGTAATGAAACTAAGCTGGTCCTCTTGAAGAGTTATCATGCTGTCGTGTACTGGTAAGTGAGAGATATGTATGAGACACATTTATTAAGGAATCGTTCTTCCACAAGTGTCTTCAGTCATTAAGAAGCTATAGCGAACGTTTCCCTAATAAATAGCTTGATAACTGCAAAGATGTCTCTTACCTTCAGCTTGACGGTATCACCATAACACTTTTACAACATGTATTATACATATGTGGATCTAGACACAATTGGTACTCCAGGTGGTATTTATATCTCTTCTTGCCCTTGAACTATTAGTCATCCTTTTTTGCTGCATTCTTTGTAATTGGCCAAATGAACTCAACAAACATGATAAACGGAGGAACGGATGTGACGACAGTGTCAGACGACGACAGGATATGACAATTATCACACTCGTATAAGGAGCACACTGGGCAGAAAGCAGCGGGTAGTCCTGAGTGTAGGTGTGTGGGGAGTACTTACCCCTGCATTATCGGAGACACAGGGCACAGGAGGTCTTTCTACCTACTACAGAGACACGCTAGAAAAAAGCATGAATTTCCTACGGGTGTTGGTGACAATGACTGTAGTCCTTGGACTAAGCCATTGCAGCTGGCCGAAAGGTGAGTCTCGTGTGATGAATGTAGAAAAATATACATGAAAGAGGGTGCGATAAAGGGAGGATGCCGCTTCTGATCGCCTTCAAACTTTCAACGGTGAAATATTTTACTCGTTATGAGGGACGGATTGATTGTGGGAATTGTAGGCGCTCAAATGATCAGTTTTATTTTATCATTTAAGCTGTGCATTAGACGTAGCTCTGCCATGCTTGCTCATGCCAATATTTTAAAATAAAAATAATTATTTAACAGAATTAAAGCGCACCAAAAACGTTAAGATAACAATGTGAAACTTACCATTTTGTACATTTTTCTGTAAATTTAAAAAAAACGTATAATAGTTTTCTCATCAAGAAAAAAAATATTATAAATATGTTTACTGTTTTCATTTATGAGTTTTTAACTATTTATGAGAGTTTTTTTTGTGATATTTGATGTTTTACAGGATGTATTAGTACCTGAAATATGGATATATGCAGAATGTAATCTGTGTTTCATGGTGCATTAGTCCGTGAAATATAGATACATGTTGAGTGTACTGTGTGTCATGGTGTGTTCGGGGAGTCACACACCCAAACCCATCTAGTTAGAAGACAAGTGTGGGGGACTCGCATCTCACTGACAACACAGTCACCTTGTCAGGAGGCAGGTGTGGGGGACTCGCATCTCACTGACAACACAGTCACCTTGTCAGGAGGCAGGTGTGGGGGACTCGCATCTCATTGACAACACAGTCACCTTGTCAGGAGGCAGGTGTGGGGGACTCGCATCTCACTGACAACACAGTCACCTTGTCAGGAGGCAGGTGTGGGGGACTCGCATCTCATTGACAACACAGTCACCTTGTCAGGAGGCAGGTGTGGGGGACTCGCATCTCATTGACAACACAGTCACCTTGTCAGGAGGCAGATGTGGGGGACTCGCATCTCATTGACAACACAGTCACCTTGTCAGGAGGCAGGTGTGGGGGACTCGCATCTCATTGACAACATAGTCACCTTGTCAGGAGGCAGATGTGGGGGACTCGCATCTCATTGACAACACAGTCACCTTGTCAGGAGGCAGGTGTGGGGGACTCGCATCTCATTGACAACACAGTCACCTTGTCAGGAGGCAGGTGTGGGGGATTCGCATCTCATTGACAACACAGTCACCTTGTCAGGAGGCAGGTGTGGGGGACTCGCATCTCATTGACAACACAGTCACCTTGTCAGGAGGCAGATGTGGGGGACTCGCATCTCATTGACAACACAGTCACCTTGTCAGGAGGCAGATGTGGGGGACTCGCATCTCATTGACAACACAGTCACCTTGTCAGGAGGCAGATGTGGGGGACTCGCATCTCATCGCCCACACACTCACCTTGTCAGGAGGCAGAGTAGGACTAAAGCCTCGGCACGTTCCTCCTCACAGGATCGATTTCAACTGGAATAATTTTTTTGTGTGTTTTTAAAACCAGTATAAAAAATAGTTTAAAAATTGTTACTCTAACGCCAACAAAAATACGCCCCCCTACTTCGAGGGGTAAAGCCCCCAAATTAAAACTTTGGAACGACGTACAGCCTAAAACCTGTTTCTGTGTGGGAGTGTTTTGGGGAAAGTTTACTGCACTAGTTTTCATAGGAAATTAATTATAAAATATCAAAAAAAAAAAAATAAATAAAAATTAAACAATCACTGACAAATATATATTAAACTTCAGCGATTAAATTATATTCTGGACTGGTGGAGAATAGGCTACAAGCAGCTTTAGTGACCCTCGGGTAGTTAATAGGCTTTAAACCCATTTAATCAATAAAAAAGGCCGATTTCCAACCAATTTCTGTTCATCTAAAATTTATTTAACTACATCTCTTGGGAATTTTTGAAAGTTTCTGGGCTTCTTAAATGTGTTGATATCCAACTCCTGTATCTCTTGGTATAGTTGAGTAATACTTCTTAGATCTGTTAAGGAAGGTGAGTCGCAGTTACGCCACATTTTGAGAATTTTAATATTTATCTATGTCTTTTACATGAGTTAAAGTGCAGGGTTATAGGTTACGCAGGACCACACTTTCCTCGGATCACGCTCTAACCTATATAATGCAGATGGAAAGTGTATTTGGTGGGAGAAAATGTTGACTAATTCTGTAAAATAATTCGATAAAGTGTATTGCGTACACTTAAAGTTGTAGGACTCAAAAATAGTTTAAAATATACAGAGTTTAAAAGTAAAATCAAGTCTTGCAATCAAATTATAATTTGGTTATTTAGAAGTGTGAAGTATGAAAACTGCAGGAAAAACACTCAACATAACATAGCTCACATAACATTGATGGGAACCGGAAAAGAAAAAAAAATATATTATGTGTTTGCTCAAGGATACGAGACAATAGATAAGAAAGATCTCCCTGACAGGATATATACACTAGACCTGTGTCCTGTGTGAAAATATAGATATCCGCGGATGCGGAAGTGTATGAGGATGTCTTACTCGCTTTGCGGATGTGGATGCGGATGCAGATGTGAGAAATTGTGCGGATGTTCCGCGGATTCGGATATCCGATGCATCACTAATATACACAGCGAGGTGGATATATTCCATCGGAGAAAGAACATCTGTGCATAATCACACTTAGGACACTCTTATTGGATACGTTTCGGTGCAGAGACCTCTGTCACTGCCAATGATCTTGGTACAAAGGATGAGTATAACTTATTTCGATTAGTGGTCCCAGCTCACCTGTGACGTCATCTTCAAGCTGCTGCACCTCATTTTAGTGCACATATCCTCTGGCTAACTGCTGCTGCACTGTACTTGGAGACTAATCATCTTGCACCTAGAAGGATGGACTGATTAAATCAATTTCCCTCTCCACTCCGTCTACTGCATCTTTCCCCAACACTGACGTTTCCGGTAGAGTGATCCTAAATTTATGTCTAGCCGATTGAGCCGAATCACCGAGTTTGTTCTATTCGACAAAGGTATTCTTTGCCGAACTAGAAGAGTGAATATATATTTTTGCCACAAATCAGCGAAAACCAATCTTAACATAAAGAAAAAAATGTATTTCATTTATCTGAAGCATTAATAAATTTACTCACCTATGCTACACATAGCATAGTATCGCTTAAAAAATTACATTAATTTAAGTTAGGTTATAGGAGGTTTCTAAGTTAGTTTGAATGTAAAGTTAAACATTTTATTACAGTGTCATGGGAAAAAATTATCTATCAATCTGTAATAATTTTATTTTATTTTATTTTTTTTTTTTTTTTTTTTTTTTTTTTTGGAAAAGTCAATTTTTAACGGAGTTCGGCCTCTGTGGCGTGTTCGGCTTGTTAGGTACGATATATATATATATATATATATATATATATATATATATATATATATATATATATTTCTCCATAAGTCGGCCGTCTCCCACCGAGGCAGGGTAATCAAAAAGGAGAGAAAATCCCCAAAAATAAAATACTTTCATCATTATTCAACACTTTCACCTCACTCATACGTAATCGCCGTTTTCGCAGAGGCGCTCAGAACACAACAGCTTAGAAGCATATATTTATATATATATAAAGATATACAACATATCTTTCACCTCACTCATACGTAATCGCCGTTTTCGCAGAGGCGCTCAGAACACAACAGCTTAGAAGCATATATTTATATATATATAAAGATATACAACATATCCCTCCAAACTGTCAATACCCCAAACCCCCTCCTTCAAAGTGCAGGTATTGTACTTCCCATCTGCAGTACTCAAGTCCAGTTATATAAAAATAACTGGTTTCCCTGAATCCCTTCACTAAATATTACCCTGCTCAAACTCCAACAGCTCGTCATGTCCCAAATACCACTCGTCTCCATTCACTCCTATCTAACACGCTCACCCACGCTTGCTGGAAGCCCCTCGCCCACAAAACCTTCCTTACCCCTTCCAACCTTTTCGAGGACGACCCCTACCCCGCCTTCCTTCCCCTACAGATTTATACGCTCTCCATGTCATTCTACTTTGATCCATTCTCTCTAAATGACCAAATCACTTAAACATTTGTCCTGTTTCCTGACGAACCTTACCTAACCTAACCTAACTTCAACAAACCCTCTTCAGCCCTCTGACTAATACTTTTATTAACTCCACACCTCCTAATTTCCACACTCCGAATTCTCTGCATAATATTTACACCACACATTGCCCTTAGACAGGACATCTCCACCGTCTCCAACCGCCTCCTCGCTGCAGCATTTACAACCCAAGCTTCACACCTATGTAAGAGTGTTGGTACTACTATACTTTCATACATTCCCTTCTTTGTCTCCATAGATTACGTTTTTTGTCTCCACAAATACCTCAACACACCACTCACCTTTTTTCCTTCATCAATTCTATGGTTAACCTCAACCTTCAAAAAGCCATCCGCCGACATGTCAGCTCCCAAATATATGAAAACATTCACTTCTTCCATGCTCCTCTCCTATTAGATATCCAATTTTTCTTTATCTAAATCATTTGATACCCTCATCACCTTACTCTTTTCTATGTTCACTTTCCACTTTCTACCTTTACAAAGTCTCCCAAACTCGTCCACTAACCTTAGCAACTTTTCTTTAGAATCTCCCATAAGCACAGTATCATCAGCAAAAAGTAACTGTGTCAATTCCCATTTTGTATTTGATTCCCCATAATTTAATCCCACCCCACTCCCAAGCACTCTAGCATTTACTTCTTTTACAGCCCCATGTATTAATATATTAAACAACCATGGTGACATTACACATCCCTGTCTAGGACCTACTTTTTTAGGGAAATAGTCTCCCTCTCTTGTACACACCCTAACCTGGGCCTCACTATCCTCATAAAAACTCTTTACATCATTTAGTAACCTATTACCTATTCCATATACTCGCAACATTGCCACATTGCTCCCCTATCCACTCTTATCATATTCCTTTTCTAAATCCATAAATGCAATGAAAACTTCCCTACCTTTATTTAAATACTTTCACATATATGCTTCAATGTTAACACTCGATCTACACATCCCCTTCCAACTCTAAAACCTCCTTGCTCATCCGCAATCCTATATTCTGTCTTGCCTCTAATTCTTTCAACTTTCAATAATAACCCTACCATACACTTTTCCTGGTATACTCAGTAAACTTATTCCTCTATAATTTTTACAATCTCTGTTGTCCCCCTTCCCTTTATATAACGGAACTATACATGCTTTCTGCCAATCCCTAGGTACCTTCCCCTCTTTCATAAATTTATTAAACAAAAATACCAACCACTCCAACACTATATCTTCCCCTGCTTTTAACATTTCTCTCATGATCCCGTCATTTCCAGCTGCTTTACCTCCTTTCATTCTAGGTAATGCCTCACGCACCTCCCCCACACTCACATCCTGCTCTTCTTCACTCCCAAAAGATGGTATGCCTCCCTGGCCAATACATGAAATTACCGCCTACCTTTCGTCGTTGACATTTAAAAATTCCTCAAAATATTCCCGCCAAATACCCAATAACTTCAGCTCCCCATCTACTAACTCTCCTATCCTGTTTTTAACTGATAAATCCATTCGTTCCCTAGATAAAGGTATGGAAGTTGTCATTGCATTTATAGTTTTAGAAGAGGCGTATGATAGTGGATAAGGGAACAATGTGACAGATGTAAAGAATTTTTATGAGAATTGTGAGGCTCAGGTTAGGGTGTGTAGAAGAGAGGGAGAATACTTCCCAGTAAAAGTAGGTCTTAGACAGGGATGTATAATGTCACCATGGTTGTTTAATATACTTATGCATGGGGTTGTAAATGAAGTAAATGCTAGGGTGTTCGGGAGAGGGGTGGGATTAAATTATGGGTAATCAAATGCAAAATGGGAGTTGGCACAGTCAGTTTTTGCTGATGATACTGTGCTTTTGGGAGATTCTCAAGAAAAGTTGTAAAAGTAGTGGATGAGTCTGGGAGTGTGTGTAAAGATAGAAAGTTTAAAGTGAACATAGATAAGAGTAAGATGCTGAGAGTATCAAACGATTTAGATAAAGAAAAATTGGATATCACATTGGAGAGAGGGAGTATGGAAGAAGTGAATGTTTTCAGATATTTGGGAGTTGACGTGTCAGCGGATGGGTTTATGAAGGATGAGGTTAATCATAGAATTGATGAAGAAAAAAAAGGTGAGTGGTGTGTTGAGGTATATGTGGAGGCAAAAAATGTTATCTATGGAGGCAAAGAAGGGAATATATGAAAGTATAGTAGTACCAACACTCTTATATGGGTGTGAAGCTTGGGTTGTAAATGCAGCAGCGAGGAGACGGTTGGAGGCAGTGGAGATGTCCTGTCTAAGGGCAATGTGTGGTGTAAATATTATGCAGAAAATTCGGAGTATGGAAATTAGGAGAAGGTATGGAGCAAGTAAAGGTATTAGTCAGAGGATTGAAGAGGGTTTGTTGAGGTGGCATGGTCATTTAGAGAGAATGGAACAAAGTAGAATGACTTGGAGAGCATATAAATCTGTAGGGGAAGGAAGGCGGGGTAAGGACCGTCCTCGAAAAGGTTGGAGGGAGGGGGTAAAGGAGGTTTAGTGGGCGAGGGGCTTGGACTTCTAGCAAGCATTCGTGAGCGTGTTAGGACTGAATGGAGACGAATGGTTTTTGGGACCTGACGAGCTGTTGGAGTGTGAGAAGGGTAATATTTTGTAAAGGGATTCAGGGAAACTGGTTAGCTAGGCTTGAGTCATGGAAATGGGAAGTACAGTCCCTGCACTTTAAAGGAGGAGTTTGGGATATTGGCAGTTTGGAGGGACTACTAAACTGTCGTATCTGAGCGCCTCTGCAAAGACAGTGATTATGTATGATGGTGAAAGTGTTGAATGATGAAAGTTTCTTCTTTCTTTTTGGGTTTTTCTTTCTTTTTGGGTCACCCTGCCTCGGTGGGAAACGGCCGATGTGTTTATATATATATATATATATATATATATATATATATATATATATATATATATATATATATATATATATATATATATATATATATATATATAAACACAAAACATGTCGTGCCGAATTGGTAAACCTTGCGATTATGGTTTAAACAGCACATGCAATCGAAAATTTGTGCATGCAATAATTTCACAAAAATCATTATAAATCCAACGAAAAAAATATATTTCAATGTGTTTTTTTTATTAAATTATTGTAAACTTATCTAAAATATATTTAGTTGGATTAGGCTTGTTGGATTGCGCTTGTTATAATAAGGTTAGGTAAGTTTTCTAAGGTGCTTTTCGTACAAAATTATTAATTTTTACATTAACATAAATGACAAAAATATCTTTAAACGTTTTAGAGAAAAATTTAGAAAGGACTTAATTTTAAATAAGTTCTTGCTAATTGGCCAATTTTACCTGTTCTGCACGACATTATATATATTTCTTTCTTTCAACACACTGGCCGTATCCCACCGAGGCGGGGTGGCCCACAAGGAAAAACGAAAGTTTCTCCTTTTACATTTAGTAATATATACAGGAGAAAGGTTACTAGCCCCTTGTTCCCGGCATTTTAGTTGCCTCTTACAATACGCATGGCTTACGGAGGAAGAATTCTGTTCCACTTCTCCATGGAGATAGGAGGAAATAAACAAGAACAAGAACTAGAAAGAAAATAGAAGAAAACCCAGAGGGGTATGTATATATATATGCTTGTACATGTATGTGTAGTGTGACCTAAGTGTATGTAGAAGTAGCAAGACGTACCTGAAATCTTGCATGTTTATGAGACAGAAAAAAGACACCAGCAATCCTACCATCATGTAAAACAAATACAGGCTTGCGTTTCACACTCACTTGGCAGGACGGTAGTACCCCCCTGGGTGGTTGCTGTCTACCAACCTACTACCTACAATTATATATATATATATATTATTGTAACCACAGACAAGTGGTAATGGTCAATAACGACACTGCGACTAGCCAAGGACTCAAACTCATGTTGTTTTCGCATGCCTCATGGTGAGCGAGAACCACATGACGCTATCCTACACGACCACCAAATCTTGCAAGAATCACACACCCAGAATAGCTAGGTGTGGTTTTCGCTTATCTCTGCAACTTCTCTTCAGAATCTCCCAAAAGCACAGTATCATCAGCAAAAAGCAACTGTGACAACTCTCACTTTGTGTTAGATTCTTTATCTTTTAACCCCACATTTCTTGCCAAGGCCCATGCATTCACTTCTCTTACAATCCCATCTATAAATATATTGAACAATCACAGTAACATTACACATCATTGTCTAAGGTCTAGTTTTACTGGGAAATAATCTCCCTCTCTTCTTCATACTCTGAGCCTCACTATCCTCATAACTCTTCACTGCTTTCAGTAACCTACCTCCTATTCCGTACACCTACATCTGCCACATTGCCCCCCTATCCATCCTGTCATACGCCTTTTCCAAATCTATAAATACCACAAAAACCTATTTACCCTTATCTAAATACTGTTCACCTATATGCTTCACTGTAAACACTTGGTTTACACACACCCCCTACCTTACCTTAAGCCTCCTTGTTCATCTGCTGCCCTACTCTCCGTCTTGCTCTTAATTCTTTCAATAATAACTCTACCATACACTTTACCAGGTATACTCAACAGACTTATTCCCTAATAATTTTTGCAATCTCTTTTGTCCCCTTTACCTTTATACAAAGGAATTATGCACGCTTTCTGCCAATCCCTAGGTACCTTACCTGCTTCCATACAGCACCAACCACTCCAAAACTATATCCCCACCTGCTTTTAACATTTCTCTTTTTATCCCTTCAATCCCAGCTGCCTTACCCCCTTTCATTTTACCCACTGCCTCACGAACTTCCCCAACACTCACAACAGGCTCTTCCTCACTCCTACAAGATGTTATTCCTCCTTGTCCTATACACGGAATAACAGCTTCCCTATCTTCAACAATTAACAAATCCTCAAAATATTCCCTCCATATTCCCGATACCTCTAGCTCTCCATTTAATAACTCTCCTCTCCTCATTTTAACTGTCAAATCCATTTGTTCCCTAGGCTTCCTCAACGTATTAATCTCATTCCAAAACTTTTTCTTATTTTCAACAAAATTTGTTGATTACATCTCGCCCACTGTTTCATTTGCTCTCTTTTTACATTGCTTCACCACTCTCTTAACCTCTCTTTTTCTCTTCATATACTTTTCCCTCCTTGCATCACTTCTACTTTGTAAAAACCTCTCATTTCGCTCTTCTTCCCTCCCGCACCCACTTTCCTGTAACCACAAACTTCTGCTGAACACTCAAACATTGCATTCTTAAACCTACCCCATACATATTCGACCCCATTGCCTATATACTCTCACTAGCCCATTTATCCTCCAATAGTTGTTTATATCTTAACCAAACTGCCTCTTCCTTTAGTTTATAAACCTTCACCTCTCTCTTACTTGCTGCTTCTATTTTCCTTGTATCCCGCCTACCTTGTACTCTCATTGTAGCTACAACTACAACTGGGATACCGGCTGTATCTCACCGAGGCGGGGTGGCCCAAAAGGAAAAACGAAAGTTTCTCCTTTTACATTTAGTAATATATACAGGAGAAGGGGTTATTAGCCCCTTGCTCCCGGCATTTTAGTTGCCTCTTACAACACGCATGGTTTACGGAGGAAGAATTCTGTTCCACTTCTTCATGGAGATAAGAGGAAATAAACAAGAACAAGAGCTAGAAAAAAATAGAAGAAAGCCCAGAGGGGTGTGCATATATATGCTTGTACATGTATGTGTAGTGTGACCTAAGTGTAAGTAGCAAGACATACCTGAAATCTTGCATGTTTATGAGACAGACAAAAGACACCAGCAATCCTACCATCATGTAAAACAATTACAATTATATATATATATATATATATATATATCTATATATATATATATAGAGATATGTCGTGCCGAATAGGCAGAATTTGCGATCTTGGCTTAAATAGCAACGTTCATCTTGCCATATAGGACAAGTGAAAATTTGTGTATGCAATAATTAAGCCAAAATCATTCTGAACCTAACGAAAAAAATATATTTCACTGTGTTTGTTTAGTATTAAATTTCTGTAAACAAGTCTAAAATATATTTAGTTGGGTTAGGCTATAATAAATTGTTCTTGTTATAATAAGGTTAGGTAAGTTTTCTAAAATTCTTTTGGTGCAAAATTTTAAATTTTTACATTAACATTAATGAAAAAAATATCTTTCAACGTATAAGAGAAAATTTTAGAAAGGACTTAATTTTAAATGAGTTCTTGCTAATTGACTAGTTTTACATATTCGGCACGACATATATATATATATATATATATATATATATATATATATATATATATATATATATATATATATATATATATATATATATATATATAATGTGTGGTTAGTCACGGAATTTTGCCGGGTGAGCACCCCGGCATAATGCCGTGACGAAAATCAAAGGCCTACCATATAGAGGGGTCTTTTTTCGTCAGTGCATTATGCCGAGTAGCAGCTGTTAGCATGACGTGACGGCCTGTTCCCACACTCCACAGTGACTCCTCAGGGCTCACGTGGCTGCCGTGGTGAGAGGAAATGTTGCATTTTTGTCTATCTGCCCCATCTTTTGTCCGGTGTTCCCATTGGTTTTGGAGCTATTCATGTTTGATTATGGATAAAAGGAAGTCTTTAACACCTGAAACTATAGCTCAAATCATAGGGCATCACAAAGCTGGGCACAAGATGGAAGAAATAGTGGAAAATGTTGGTGTGTGTGAGCGTTTCAGGGCTGGTGGAGGTGTCAAGTTACCGTCTCCCAAACCTCGGCCTGGCCCCTCGAAGAAGACATCTGTTCATACCTTAACTGTGTTAAAGAAGCAGTTAGAGAGTACACCTAAGATAACTGCTAGAGAAATGAAAGGAAAGAACCCACATCTTCTCTCAGAGGTGTCTGTAAGATCTGTTTACAGACGTGTGTCAGAACTGGGCTACAGTAGTCACCGCCAGGTTAGGAAACCAATCGTCTCCAAGCCACAGAAGAAACGTAGGCTGGACTGCTCAACAGTGGTCTGAAGTACTTTGGAGTGAGGAAGCAATCTTCACCGTCACCTGTAACCGTTGTGAACATGTGTACCGGCACAGAGGTAGTGACCCGCTAGACCCACGCTACACCTGTGGGACCACCAAACACCCAGACTCATGGCTTCGGGGTGGTTCAGTGCTCAGAGTGTTGGTGAACTCATTGTGCTTCCCAAAAACCAGTATATGAACCAGTATAATTACCTGGAGTTATTGTGTGACAATTTACCTGAGGCGCTTGACAAGTATGGGGCTACGGTTTTCATGCAGGACGGTGCACCATGTCATACCGCCAAATCTGTAGCTCAGTGGCTTAAGGACTGTGAAATGAGGTTCTTTAATGACTGGCCAGGCAATTCCCCAGACCTAAACCCTATTGAGAACCTCTGGTCAATAGTGAAACGAAGTTTACTGTGCAAGGATATCAGTTCCATCCCGTGGCTGGAGGTTGCTCTGCATGAGGCAAGGAATAATATACCTCCCCAAACCCTCAAGAATTAGTATGAGAGTCTTCCTACACAGCTGAGGGACGTGATTAAGTGTAAAGGACGCAGCACCAAGTATTAAAACCTCAGTAAGTGTGCAAATATATTAGATTCTTTCATGGTATGTATTTGTGTTTTGGTACGTGTGTGGGGACGGGCGGCATAATGCCATGACTAGCAACATATATATATATATATATATATATATATATATATATATATATATATATATATATATATATATATATATATATATATATTGCTGCCGCTGTGTGCGACAGCACAAGTGTCGCATACAGCACAAGTGTCACACAGCACAAGTGTCGCATACAGCACAAGTGTCACACAGCACAAGTGTCACATAGAGCACAAGTGCCACATACAGCACAAGTGCCACACACAGCACAAGTGCCACACACAGCACAAGTATCACACACAGCACAAGTGTCACACACAGCACAAGTATCAAACACAGCACAAGTCTCACACACAGCATAAGTGTCACACACTTGTGCTGTGTGTGACACTTGTGCTGTATGTAACTCTGGTGCTGTATGTAACCCTGGTGCTGTATCTAACACTGACTGTACCTAACACTGAGACTGTACCTAACACTGAGACTGTACCTAACACTGAGACTGTACCTAACACTGGTGCTGTACATAACAATGGTGCTGTACATAACAATGGTGATGCTCGTAACACTTGGGTTGTGCTTAACACTAGAGTTGTGTGTATCACTGGTGCAGTGTGTAACTGGTGCTGTGTAACGCTGGTGTTTGAGCTTCATGTGAATGACAAAACACACTTATTGAAAACTATTTCGAATTATTTTATCATTATTATCCTTTCTTTCTCTCAGATTGTGAAGTGACCTTGATGTCTCCGATGTTGGTGGAAGGGTCTCTTACTCCACCCTTCATGCTTAGTTTCATTCGTAACGCTTCTGAAGTGGAAACAAACATTACTGTTTCAGAGAAATCTAACGAATCTAACAGCTGTATTCTTATTGCTAAATATAACCCAGCTAATTTCCAGTTTTATTCCAAATGTTCAAATGACACGAGTGAAGTTATACGTGCTAAAAGTGAAACAATTTTTTGGAGTGAAATATTTATTACAGCGTTTTCTGAGGACAAACTCTGGATTGCACTGTGTCACCAGACATGTCAGGCTACAACAGTCAGTAGTATGATGCGACCGCCTTTCTCCGTCAAGATGTCCAGCAACAGCACTGTAGTAAATTTCGTCCTCAACTGTCCAAATGCAGGTAAGTGTTGAGTGATGTTATTATTTTGATGCTAGGGATGGGACAATACCAAAATTTCTGCCGATACCAGTACTCAGTTTTTCGATCGATACCAATGCCACACCTATACCATAGCGATCCTTTTCCTATATTTTATATTTCTAAAGTTATAATGACTGTTTAATATATAAAGAAACGCTTATTGCACAATATGTATTAAATAATACAGGAAGGTTAAATATTAAATAACTACTCTGAGATGACATTATTGTTACTGATAGTAGTGAAGTTTTCTACAGTATGGCTCCCACAGTTTGGCTCCCACAGTATGGCTCCCACAGTATGGCTCCCACAGTATGGCTCCCACAGTATGGCATCCACGGCATGACTTCTCAAAGGATGCCGCCTTTCGCACCTTTGATAATGACCTTGACCTCACCCTCAACCACCTCACCCTCGACCACTTCATCCTCGCTGTGCCCACGTGCCCACCCACGTCCTCGCACGCGCCCGCCGCACCCTCGTGCCCACCCGCCATGCCACGCCCACGCATTCTGCAGCGCCTTCTGCAGCGTCGTCCGGATCGCCCCCGCTCCTCGACTTTTTTCCGATTTTTTCAATTTTATTTTGAATTTCATTTTCTTGTGGTCTCCATCTCCTCGGATCAAGTTTTTGGGTTTCCCCTATGGGGTAAGCATTCAAAATGGACTCCCCCTATGGGGTTTAGAATTCCTTGTGCTCTCCAACTCCTCGATCAACACCCTCCCTCACACCACCCTCTAAACCCAATATTCCTGCTCCAACTCCTCAGTTCAAGTTTTTTCTTGATATCAATAATACAAATATTCCTACTCCATCTCCTTGGATCAAGTTTTACCCTCTATCCCCTCACACCACCCTCTAAACCCAATATTCCTGCTCCATCTCCTTGGATCAAGTTTTTGGGTTCCTCCCTATGGGGTTAAGCATTCAAATGGACTCCCCCTATGGGACATGGTACTTTCTCTTAATACAGGTCTAAACAAGTATGACCTCACCCCACATGTGTTTACTCAGCGGTCAGTGATGTCACGTGATGACCTCACACACACAGGCTGAATCTTGTCGACCAAACATTAACTTAAAATGCTGGATAACACTAACATACAATATTTTCATTTATTTATTATACAACCAATACACAATATTTCATATACATCCAACAAAAAAAACACAAATTAATTGAAAAAAGGTGCAATTCATTGACTAAAATCAACATAGAGTAATTCTTTTTCTCTTGAAGAAATTCTGGGCATTTTGTTCTGGATCTTCTTCGTCGTCACCATCTCACTCCATACACATTTTCACTCTTAACCCAGGATAACACAAATAATTCCTCATTTTCTTTAATACCCACAACAATCCACAATTTTTTACAAAATACAACACAAGATTTACTCTCCTCAAGTCTAGACATCTGCCGACTGGCGAGTCTTTGCTCTCCTCCACCAAGCCACAATTTTCACTCATAACCTACAATTTTTCTCGTTTTGACTATTTCATCAGAAAAAGTCACCACAACTCTTACAACTTATAACCACTTTTCGATAAATTCATTAGTCACAATTTTGCATATTACGAAGTTAATACCCACACACACACACACACACACACACTCAAACACACACACACACACACACACACACACACACACACACACACACATACACACACACACACACACACACACACTTTTCTCAACATCTCTGAAGAAATATATTCTCTCATGAACAACCTTTATCATCTCACTGCAGAACAACTCCCAGATTACTTCGAACACTCTCATAAATCATTGAATATTCACAAAAACACCTTTGAACATTTCCAAACAACACTAAAACACTTCCAAAATAACATTTTGAATACTCCCAAATAAGATTTGACATCTCTAATTTATCTACACTTACATTATTTCATTAAATTACAACTCATTACCCAGACTCCTCCCTAAGTCTCCAGACTTCACAACATTATCACAAAAACTAACTCAAACACTTATGACATGAGACATTTTACCAAAAGTAACACAAACACACACCCACACACCACACTTTACTTTGAACAACACCAAAAACACCATCAATTACCTTTGATTACTTCAAAAACATCATTTGAACACATTCAAAAACATCATCAAACTCCTTTGAATACTCCCAAAACAACCCCACGCCCATTTTTATAAACATTCACACAAAATACCACAATCACCAACTCCATACAATATCTAATACACTCACCTCACTGCCACCAACACACGATGTCACACCCCCACTTTTACTTCATTTAACTTAATGAGAGGAAGTTACTTGTTTCAACCTGTTATATTTCCAGTATCTAAGATCACCACAGTCAAGACGTTTACCAAATTCTATAACCCCACTGCTAAGATCACATGTTTTGTACACACATTCTCTTAAAACATCATAACCAAGATCACTAAAAACTAAGATCGCTTACGTCAAGATCACTAAAACTATCTATACTTTTACTAAGATCACATAACATTTTTGTCTTCTCTAACTCACCCAGCAGTTTACATTCTCATCTACATTTTCACATTTCATTAAATTACAACTCATCCACCAAACTCCTCCCGAATTCTCCGAACTTTACAACATTATCATAAAAACTAACTCATACACACCACGCTATGCTTTGAACAACACCAAAAAAAAAAAACATCAATTACCTTTGAATACTCCCAAAACATCACTAAATACTACCAAAACACCACTGAATACTGCTCAAATGCCACTAAAAATCACCAGAAACTAAGATCAGCACTACCAGCTAATACCCATTTTATAGAAATCCCCACATTTTTTTCTTAAATGTAATGCACATTCCTCCCTACACTCACTAAATTTCTAATAAAATCCATTCCATACCATCTCCTCAAATCCACATAGATTAATATTATACTCATAACCCACAATTTTTCTCGTTTTAACTATTTCAACAGAAAAGTCACCACATTTTCATATTGACTCAGTAATATTAACAACGTGTCACAATTTTTTAGAAAACACTTATTTTTTATGAATATATCACAAACACATCCAACTAAGATATGATATGATATAAATCACATTTTAGCCACATTCCCTCGATTTCTGTAATATGAATAAAAAAACTGGGATAACATTAGAACATTTCCAAAACACTTCCAAATTATGTTGGAACACATTCAAAAATATATTGGAACACTTCCGAAATACATTAGAGTACTCCAGAATTACTTTGAACGACTCCATTTTGGATATTTCCAAATTAGTTTTGGAGATTATATCTTAAAATCGAACATTGTTTTCTTGTTGGTAAACACAGTCAATGGTAGAAATATTTACTCGATTTCCGGATAGAAACACAATCCTCGCTCTAACGGACACCATGAAATGGTGTTCACACCCACGGTAGAAAATCACATAGTCATTACGTATCTCCTTACTGAACACCTTTGTCAACACAGGTCAGTCAGACGAGCGCCATAAATGTTATTCACACACAAGCTAGATTTAAGATAATCATCTCTTTCCAGTGCAACTGTGTCCTCTTATGCTAAAATTTGGTGAGGTCACAGGGCTGACAGACACCATGAAATTAGCTTAAATGAACTAAAAGTGTGCATGAAAGCACAACAGATATCTTCCAAATTATTTACTTAAAAGCATAATCATACTGTGTCCCCTTATTAACTTAAATGAATTAAGTTACTTTTCTTCTTCTTGTTAACTTAAACGAAGTAAACATGTATAAGAGATATAACATTGGTATTCTACCTAAATATTTTTTTCATGGTAAGGATTGATTGATTTAAAAATCATCATGTCTTAAAATTTTTATTAAATATTTCTCTTTTTAATGAATGAATCATCATATATTATTAATCTTGGTGTAACAACATGCTCTAAACATCATAAATTCTCCTCTCTAGATTTTTTCTTGTTCTTCCAAGCCCTGTCACATCCATACCTGTAAATGTTAATATTTTTTATTTCATTAGCATATAATGGGGAGAATTTTGCATCATCACCTGTAAAAGATATAAACCAACTAAAAGTTATATATTTTTTTTCACTATCCCAAACATGTCTCTCTCAAGTGTTACATCAGTATTCCTCTCGTTAACTTAAATGAACTAAGTTACTTTTCTTCTTGTTAACTTAAATGAAGTAAACATTCTCTATGGTAGAAATGATTATTTGTGTTCAGGTAGAGAGAGAGAGAGAGAGAGAGAGAGAGAGAGAGAGAGAGAGAAGGCCGAAATGGTAAGTAACACATTCCACGAAGAGGTAAATATGAGTTATATATTAGTTCAAATATATGTCTCTCTCTTCAAGTTATAATTACTTCCTCATAATAATAATAATAATAACTTAAATGAATTAAACCACTGATACAAGGTAAATAATTTTGCTTACCTTATAAGTTACACATTAGGTTCAATGATTTTAATATATTGTTTAATGTCTCTGAAAAGTTCTCTCGAAATTAATTTCCACTTCTAATTTCTCTTTGTTGAATGTACAAATCACTCTGTCTTGATTCAAATGTGTGATATTTTTTAAGAAAGGATCTTTAGCCGCTCTAACAAATGCTTTCTCATTCTTGATATATCTATAAGATTCAGCATACTTTGTGATATTCAACAATGATTTCCCATATATGGCATTATTAGTTAATTTGAAAGCTTTTGACTTGATAGGACATTATGTGCCTGTTCTCTGTGCGATATTAGTTATGAAAGGTTCTAAAAATCTTGACTGAGTATATTCATATATGGCATGAACCTTTTCCACCTCTAACCCAAGTTCCATTAATAATTGTAGCAAATCTAGACTGATCAAATAATTTTTCTGGGGTAGATGACTGGCCGCTAATTTCACATTAGATTTGGGGATCTTTCTACCTTCATTTTTCAATATAGATTCGCAATAAGGAGATAACATCTCTTCTGATATATTCATGTGTGATAATATCAAAGGAAGTTCATCAGTACGTCTAGCTACCTCAGGGGTCACGTACTTGGTATCACATTCTATCCAATAACCTTTTTGACCCTCACACAATACATTACTTAATCCCACATCGAGGAAAGCAATCTTCTCCTTATTCTGTGGAAGAGCTTCAACCATTGCACTAGCATACAAAGAATTAAAATCTAGATATAAAATATGAGTGCCCATTCCACTCTCAACATCAAAATTGGGATTAATTAAGGGATTATCTGCTTTAGAATACTGATTAATTGCACACGTAAACCCTCCTCTGAGATTCCTTTTAATCAAGTCATATAACTCATGGGAATATATCATATCTAATTTTACATTAGTTTTCAAGAGGAATGTATCCCAACTGAATAAAGGTAAACTTATATAATTACTAACATCTAGCTTATAAATATCTTTGAGTGTTTTACGCCACTCCATGAAGACATCGGCTAACAATCCAACATCTGTCTTGAGATATAACATTAAGTAATCTAAAGTCTTACATTTGCCCAAGTCAAACACTTTCAAAGCATGATCATAATCTTCCTGGCTAAAAGCACTATTTCTCAAAGAATTAATAAAATGTTCTTTACTCGGTAATTTTGTTTCATCGAGTTTTCTTTAAACTATCAATATAATCATATCACAAAACTTGTTTTCCTTTACATAATAAAGGTAAGACATCCTGAGGCACATCTTTCAGAATAGCCTCTGTATATTTCAGTGATTTACTTGCCTTGATATGCTGATCTGCTAAAGTGGGAAGAGATCCATTCAATAAAGACAGAGAATCTTGAAACCTAACCTTACCTATGTCTGCTTTCAAGAATTTGAGTCCTTGTCTCGAATGAAGTTCAATTTCATATTTATCAACCTGCAATTCCTTTAAAATTATTTCTAAATCATACGACATGTTATGACAAAAAAAATAATAATTTCTCACTCTTATCTTTACACTGCAAATTACAACGAGCACAATATGCACCAATATAATTATTGAATTTTAAAGTGTGGTCATGATATTTATGTTTGTCTTGGGCATTTTTGAAGGTGTTACTACATAATTCACAAGTTATCTGAGAATCATTTCTGGTCTTATCCTCCTCTGTCATATGGATTACACGATACTCTCTTCTAAACTTTATCTTAGTCCATTCACCACTAACATTTAAAATTAAATGATTAACAGCATCCTCGCCCTTATAACTCTTCATACACACTATTTCTCCTTTGCAATCAAATATAATATAACAATAGGCAATGGCTTTATGACGAGACTCAATTTTACCTGTCGGGAGAGCGGTGTCTAATGCACATTCGAAATCAAATACACCAATGTATTCGCTGGAATGTGTATGACTAAAATTTTTAAAGTGTACTGTTGTTCCTTCCGAGGGGAGTATGATTGATTTTACATCCATCTTCGTGGATATCTAACTCTTCCTGTGTATTCAACTTCATCAAACAACTATGACAGTGCTTCTTTACACCTTTTTCTGACATACCCGTCAAAATCTTTGATTAAAACCAAATGACTTTCATTTAACAATAACGCACACATGATGTCCTTATATTTCTTATTCCCCTTATGACACAACCACAAATGTCCCATCTTGATCCTTTCTTAATTGATAAACATATAATGACACTTTATTTTCCTTCTCTAATATACCTAACTTATCACGTGTAATGGGAAAAGCATCTATAGAAGATTTTGCATGATTAAGACATTCTTTCTTAGTATTAACTGCCTTGCAAATATTTTTCCATGACATGTTCTTTTTATGACATTGATAGGCAGCAAAAGCACGCAGTACACATAACCCATCATTAATCACTTGATTAAATACATATTGGCTCCCTCGCAGTTTCTTGGGATATGCCACATTTGATCCTGCTTGTACTCTGAATTCTACTTTGACATATTCGATACTGAAAGATTCGATTTGATCTATGATCCAACCAGATCCTTCCTGATCTTGCAACTCTGTCTCGTATCTTTCTAATATCGTTCCCACCCAACGATCAAATACTTCAGAGATTTCCTCTTCACTTACTAACTCAAACCCTAAATTTATCACAAATTGCCCATTTTGATCAACACCCGATATGTTTTGACGTAATATCCTTATAACTATAATCGCGTGGATTCTGAGCAACATTGCTAGAGGTGATCTATCATACATATCTCGCATCTGATCTATAAAATAATCCCTATAAGCATGTAAATACATTTTTAACTCTCTGTTAGCACTGTTAGTAGGCACTGTGTGCCTACCTCTAAAATTCTGGATGTATGTGATAATTTCTGGTTTCTCATCATGTGAGGTAGTTGCTCTCTCATCTTCACCTCCACTATTGTGTGCGACATTATTGACAGACACGTCATGTGAGGTAGTTGCTCTCTCATCATCTTCATTAATGGGGACAGAAGTATCCACATCCCCAGCTGCACCTCCGCGCTGTGAGGTACCAACACTAGCAGAACTACCTGCACTCTCAAGTTGTACATCATTACTCTCAGTTTCATTCACAACAGTACCAGGTGTATTTCCTGCAGAGGAAAAAGTATATCCAATTCATAACCCAAAAAGATATTTTTACATATTACGTATTAAGATTTCAATGAATAGAACAAAATCTTTCACCGTTCTCAGTTTTTACATATTATGAATTAAGATTTTAATGAAAAGAACAAAAATCTTTCTCGAGTGACTAACACAATTTTACGATAAATATTTTTTCAAAACAACAATTTTACTACAAAAGTAAAAGGCACTGATCACAATTTGGATACATACCTGTTTCTACGGCCTTTTGCTATAATACATCTATGCGATCCCACTCATTCTGTAATTCTAACAACCTCTCATCGCGATGTACACCGCCTCTCTTGATTTCCGTCGATCGGCGCCTTCTTATCGACAATCTCCTCTTCACTAATGCTTCGAAGTAATTTGCGTATATTCTTTTCTTATCCTCTGTTAAGAATTTCACTTATTAATGCACTTTTCCAGTAAAAAAAAAAAAATTCACTCGTATGCTCCAACAAAATTATCCCCAAAAATTTCCGTTATATCATTCAATTATTCCACTTGTTAAATAATATCTGTTTCATCACATATCAAGATTTCTAAGTACAACTTACCTTTCTCCATGATGCTGGGATTCACCGTTGGAAGATGAGGTCAGCCAAGCTTGATGGATGGAAGCACATTCCTAGCTCTGAGAGACTCCTTGACCTTATATGGTTCACCCCCCAAGTATTGCGACGTGATTTTTGTACACCCCCCTCCGGCGATAATCTCCTTACTGAACACCTGTGTCAACACAGGTCACACAGACGGACACTATGAAATGGTGTTCACACCCGTGGTAGAAAATCACATTGTCATTACGTATCTCCTTACTGAACATCTGTCTCAATCGGTACCATAAAGTAACTAATTTTGGTGAGGTAGTCCCGCTCCGCAACAGGAGGTTACTCTGTGTCTCCTCCCTCATTAACTTAGCTGATATATATCTTGAAAACCCATTAACACTTACAGTGTACAAGTCATCTCTCTATGGTAAGCATAATCTCTCTCGACAGTACAATGAACTTGAAAGCATACACATCTGCTGATGCTGATATATTTCGTTATCCATCAAGGATTATCACTGCCGGATATTCGAATGGTGGCAAATCTTATTTCACATCAAAATTATTAAAGTTATACCATGAGAAATTTCATAACATTATAATATGTGGGGTGACATCAAACACCCTTAGAACAAGATTCAGAGATATCCCATAAATTAACATTAAGTAAAGATATTATCGACCCACAGAATGTCATTGCATCATCCGATAAAAATACAATAATTATTGTTGTTGATCTCTTTTTAAAAGCTGGTAACAGTGAAATTATTCTCGAATGTTTTACTAAAGGTAGACATCATAATATAAGCATTATTCTGATTACTCAAAATATATTTCGCGGAGGATGATATAGTCGTACCATGGCTTTAAATGCCACACATTTTGCTTTATTTAAAATGAGGGATCTTGGACAAGTAGAGATTCTGGGGAGACAAGTTTTCAGTAAAAATAAAGAATTTGTAAATATATATAAATCTGCCATAAATCGATCACCCTTTGGTTATTTGCATTAAATACACCAGAAGCATTACAGTTGCGAACCAATGTGTTACGTCAGGATTCCTACGAAATTGAATACCAATGGAGCGAACAAAATTAATTGAAAAGGTTTATAGAGATCCTGGCTCTGTGGGATCATTCTCTGGTGTAAACAATTTATATGCAGCTGTAAAAAAGATTGATCCCTCCATAACCTTGAAAGAGATCAGAAATTTCTTAAATTCAGAAAGATCATATACTTTACATGTTCTTAAACCTAAGAAGTTTCCTCGTAGAAAAATAATTGCACCCAAACCCAAAGTGATATTAACCTGTGATTTGGGTGATATGTCTAAATTATCCAGATATATTTGCACTAATACATAACTCATATTTGCCTCCTCGTGGAATGTGTTACTTACCATTTCGGCCTTCTCTCTCTCTCTCTCTCTCTCTCTCTCTCTCTCTCTCTCTCTCTCTCTCTCTCTCTACCTGAACACAAACAATCATTTCTACCATAGAGAATGTTTACTTCATTTAAGTTAACAAGAAGAAAAGTAACTTAATTCATTTAAGTTAACGAGAGGAATACTGATGTAACACTTGAGAGAGACATGTTTGGGATAGTGAAAAAATATATATAACTTTTAGTTGGTTTATATCTTTTACAGGTGATGATGCAAAATTCTCCCCATTATATGCTAATGAAATAAAAAATATTAACATTTACAGGTATCGATGTGAAGGGGCTTGGAAGAACAAGAAAAAGACCTAGAGAGGAGAATTTATGATGTTTAGAGCGTGTTGTTACACCAAGATTAATAATATATGATGATTCATTCATTAAAAAGAGAAATATTTAATAAAAATTTTAAGACATGATGATTTTTAAATCAATCAATCCTTACCATGAAAAAAATATTTAGGTAGAATACCAATGTTATATCTCTTATACATGTTTACTTCGTTTAAGTTAATAATAAGAAGAAAAGTAACTTAGTTCATTTAAGTTAATAAGGGGACACAGTATGATTATGCTTTTAAGTAAATAATGGGAAGATATCTGTTGTGCTTCCATGCACACTTTTAGTTCATTTAAGCTAATTTCATGGTGTCTGTCAGCCCTGTGACCTCACCAAATTTTAGCATAAGAGGACACAGTTGGACTGGAAAGAGATGATTATCTTAAATCTAGCTTGTGTGTGAATAACATTTATGGCGCTCGTCTGACTGACCTGTGTTGACAAAGGTGTTCAGTAAGGAGATACGTAATGACTATGTGATTTTCTACCTTGGGTGTGAACACCATTTCATGGTGTCTGTCAGAGCGAGGATTGTGTATCTATCCAGAAATCGAGTAAATATTTCTACCAATGACTGTGTTTACCAACAAGAAAACAATGTTCGATTTTTAAGATAAAGTCTCCAAAACTAATTTGGAAATATCCAAAATGGAGTCGTTCAAGGTAATTCTGGGGTACTCTAATGTATTTTGGAAGTGTTCCAATATATTTTTGAATTTGTTCCAACGTAATTTGGAAGTGTTTTGGAAATTAATTAATGTTATCCCAAGCATTTTGTTCGTATTACAGAAATCGAGGGAATGTGGCTAAAATGTGATTTATATCATATCATATCTTAGTTGGATGTGTTTGTGATATATTTATAAAAAATAAGTGTTTTCTAAAAATCTGTGACACGTTGTGAATATTACTGAGTCAATATGAAAATTTGGTGACTTTTTTCTGTTGAAATAGTTAAAACGAGAAAAATTGTGGGTTATGAGTATAATATTAATCTATGTGGATTTGAGGAGATGGTATGGAATGGATTTTATTAGAAATTTAGTGAGTGTAGGGAGGAATGTGCATTACATTTAAGAAAAAATTATGGGAATTTCTATAAAATGGGTATTAGCTGGTAGTGCTGATCTTAGTTTCTGGTGATTTTTAGTGGCATTTGAGCAGTATTCAGTGGTGTTTTGGTAGTATTTAGTAATATTTTGGGAGTATTCAAAGGAAATTGATGTTTTGTTTTTTTGGTGTTGTTCAAAGCATAGCATGGTGTGTATGAGTTAGTTTTTATGATAATGTTGTAAAGTTCGGAGAATACGGGAGGAGTTTGGTGGATGAGTTGTAATTTAATGAAATGTGTAAGTGTAGATGAGAATGTAAATTGCTGGGTGAGTTAGAGAAGACAAAAATGTTATGTGATCTTAGTAAAAGTATAGATAGTTTCAGTGATCTTGACGTAAGCAATCTTAGTTTTTAGTGATCTTGGTTATGATGTTTTAAGAGAATGTGTGTACAAAACATGTGATCTTAGCGGTGGGTTATAGAATATGGTGAACGTCTTGACTGTGGTGATCTTAGATACTGGAGATATAACAGGTTGAAACAAGTAACTTCCTCTCATTAAGTTAAATGAAGTAAAAGTGGGGGTGTGACATCGTGTGTTGGTGGCAGTGAGGTGAGTGTATTAGATATTGTATGGAGTTGGTGATTGTGGTATTTTGTGTGAATGTTTATAAAAATGGGTGTGGGGTTGTTTTGGGAGTATTCAAAGGTGTTTGATTATGTTTTTGAATGTGTTCAAATTATGTTTTTGAAGTAATCAAAGGTAATTGATGGTGTTTTTGGTGTTGTTCAAAGTAAAGTGTGGTGTGTGGGTGTGTGTTTGTGTTACTTTTGGTAAAATGTCTCATGTCATAAGTGTTTGAGTTAGTTTTTGTGATAATGTTGTGAAGTCTGGAGACTTAGGGAGGAGTTTGGGTAATGAGTTGTAATTTAATGAAATAATGTAAGTGTAGATAAATTAGAGATGTCAAATCTTATTTGGGAATTTTCAAAATGTTATTTTGGAAGTGTTTTAGTGTTCTTTGGAAATGTTCAAAGGCGTTTTTGTGAATATTCAATGATTTATGAGAGTGTTCGAAGTAATCTGGGAGTTGTTCTGCAGTGAGATAATAAAGGTTGTTCATGAGAGAATATATATCTTAAGAGATGTTGAGAAAAGTGTATGTCTGTGTGTGTGTGTGGGTATTAACTTCGTAATATGTAAAATTGTGACTAGTGAATTTATCGAAAAGTGGTTATAAGTTATAAGAGTTGTGGTGACTTTTTCTGATGAAATAGTTAAAACGAGAAAAATTGTGGGTTATGAGTAAAAATTGTGGCTTGGTGGAGGAGAGCAAAGACTCGCCAGTCGGCAGATGTCTAGACTTGAGGAGAGTGAATCTTGTGTTGTATTTTGTAAAAAATTGCGGATTGTTGTGGGTATTAACGAAAATGAGGAATTATTTGGGTTATCCTGGGTTAAGAGTGAAAATGTGTATGGAGTGAGATGGTGACGACGATGAAGATCCAGAACAAAATGCCCAGAATTTCTTCAAGAGAAAAAGAATTACTCTATGTTGATTCTAGTCAATGAATTGTACCTTTTTTCAATTAATTTGTATTTTTTTTGTTGGATGTATATGAAATATTGTGCATTAGTTGTATAATAAACAAATTAAAATATTGTGTATTATTGTTATCCTGCATTTTAAGTTAATATTTGGTCGACAAGATTCAGCCTGTGTGTGTGAAGTCATCACGTGACATCACTGACCGCTGAGTAAACACAGGTGGGGTGAGGTCACACTTGTTTAGACCTGTATTAAGAGAAAGTACCATACCCCATAGGGGGAGTCCATTTGAATGCTTACCCCCCATAGGGAGAAACCCAAAAACTTGATCCAAGGAGATGGAGCAGGAATATTGGGTTTAGAGGGTGGTGTGAGGGGATAGAGGGTAAAACTTGATCCAAGAAGATAGAGCAGGAATATTTGTATTATTGATATCAAGAAAAAACTTGATCCGAGGAGTTGGAGCAGGAATATTGGCTTTAGAGGGCAGTGTGAGGGAGGGTGTTGATCCGAGGAGTTGGAGAGCACAAGAAATTCAAAACCCCATAGGGGGAGTCCATTTTGAATGCTTACCCCCATAGGGGGAACCCAAAAACTTGATCCGAGGAGATGGAGACCGTAAGAAAATGAAATTCAAAAAACATTTTGAAAAAAATCGGAAAAAATTCGAGGAGCGGGGGCGATCCGGACGACGCTGCAGAAGGCGCTGCAGAAGGTGCGGGTGGGTGCTAGGGCACGGCATGGTGGGCAGGCGCGAGGGCACGCACGAGGACGTGGGCGGGCGCGGTGAGGATGAGGTGGTCGAGGGCGTGGTGAAGGTCATTATCAAAGGTGCGAAAAGGCAGCATCCTTTGAGAAGCCATACTGTGGGAGCCATACTGTAGAAAACTTCACTACTACTGATTACTTGGCCTCTTGTGTTAATTAGTATTGATCAGTGCCTTTGACAACTAGTGTGTGTGTGTGTGTGTGACTAACCTTTACAAACGTGAGGTAGAGTGCTAATGTTGATATTTTTAAGCACACATGTAATATTAATATTTAAAAAGTATTGGTTGGTATCGGCCCTTTTTTCACCGACTGCGTAAAAAATGTCCAATAACCATGATACCGATACTTTGGCCCATCCCTATTTTGGACTTTTAAACCTGCAGAAATTAAAGTGTTTTCTTTTGTCGGAGATGAAAAATCTGGTAAAACAAAGAGAGCTGAAACAGCTGTGTTATGAGGTAACTAGATTAAGAAATAATGAAGAGTGAAGAAGTGGAGGAAGGAAGGAAGAGGGAATTAGACAAAATTACCGAACACGAGAAAATGAATGAAAGACTAAAAATAGAAAATGTTGAGTCACTTTCTCTCTGAACCAGAAAATGATTCACAATGAGAGAGGAGGCAAAAAGTAAATACAAAGAAATGTATGATTTACTGATATGACAGGTGAGAAAGTGACGAAATTTTACAATTCTGCAAGATTCCGTAGCTCGGCTAACTCCTCAATGTGACCTTTACAATTGCTCCCATGAATGGGATCACCCGCTCTTTTCCGACGATCCTCATTCTGTCTACATATTCCCACGTTTTCCATGTACTCCTTGTTGACGATATTTTATACATCTTATACCCCATTGCTAACTGCCTGGCAGAAATGTGCTTGAAACGAACGTTTCGAGAGAGAAAAATCAAGCAAGAGATAGAAAGAGTTCTATATATTTTGATTCATCACTGAGGCTCTCTTCATTAGTCTCGTGAGGAGGGTCTCGGTAGGTCTCGTTTTTTCTATTAACCATTGATTATTACTCTTTTATTTTTTGGAAAACAGTATGATGAGTACACATATTCACAAAACCACAGGAGTACATCTAGTTAGGTCTCATTATGTCTTCCTTCATCCTCAGGATGCCAGATGAGACGCAAGGGACTTGTTGCCAAGGGAAACAGCGGAATCACTTCGTTCTTCGTCACTGGAGGAGACAACTTTACCGGGATTAAGATTTCCACAAAACCGAGTATTGATATAACATTGAACTCCTCATTCTTCATGAAGTCCCAGTGGAATCAAGTATATGTCATCTGCACATCATTAAACATATACGTAAGTTGGTAGCGTTTTCTAAGTCGGGCAAAATGTATTCTCATGTGATCCACATTGCTGCCAGTGAGGGATAACTGACCCAAGTAATTATGCCTATCCTCCCTTGGATCGAACCTGTTTGCCTCCCATTTTCCCTTGCTTTGTATGCCTCCTACAGCTTAAACGTTTCCCTCATCCAATAAATAAAGTGTAACAACAGTCATTCGCTTCTTAGATATTATTACCAACTCAGTGATGCTTTAGTCTTATTTTGCTGTCCAGATCGTCCACTGACTTAGCGGCCAATTCAAAACAAAGTTTACTGTTACCTGTATCATTGTATTACACTGGTCAACAACCAAAATGCTTCCGAGACCAGAGTAGCAATTTCCAACTAATTTTAGATCACTGATAATGAATATCATGGTTAAAATTGTTTGTTAGCTCTACTTTTCAATATACACCTACGTGTCACATCAGGTTCCAACGGGCTTCGGCAGTGTTTCTTACTACACTCACAGTCTCACTGACCTTCATTATTGTTCCAGCAGTCAGCATATGTTGCAATGCATGAAATGTGATGAATATCAATGGCAGCTCTGTGGTGACTTTAAGGTTGTTGCTTATGTAATGGGCTTGCAGGGCGGATACACCAAGTACTGCTGCTTTCCATGTGAATGGGACAGCCATGCAAGAGATTTACACTACATCAGGAGAAACTGGCCACCTCGTCAATCATTGGAGCCTGGGATGAAAAATGTTCAACATCCACCTCTCATTGAACCAAACAAAATGCTACCACCACTACCCATAAAACTGGGGCTAATGAAAAACTTTGCAAAAGCTTTGGACAAATCCGGTCAGGGATTCAAGTATTTAACATCAAAATTCCCCTCACTGAGAGACGCTAAGATAAGAAAGGGAGTCTTCAATGGTCCTCATATTCGAGAGCTTCTTGAAGATGGTGACTTTGAATCAGACCTTCATGGGGAGGAGAAAGCTGCTTGGGAAGCATTCAAGTTAGTGGCGAAGGGACTTCTCGGAAACAAAAGGAAATGCAACTATGAAGAATTGGTGGAAAACCTCATCAAGGCTTACAAGAACATGGGATGTAACATGTCACTTAAAATCTACTTTTTGGACTCACATTTAGACTTTATTACAGCGAGCTGTGGGGCAGTTAGTGACGAACATGGTGAAAGGTTTCACGAAGATATTTCAACCATGGAAAAATGGTTCCAGGCAAATGGGGCACAAGAATGCTTGCAGACTACTGCTGGACATTGGCAAGAGATGATTCTTCAGCCCACTATGAGCGTCAAGCAAAAAGGCAGAGAATAGGTACGGATTCGAGTTTAAAATATACTGGCACATATTGTGCATTATAATAAAAAAATCAAATATTACATGTCTCTTATCTTTAAAACTATGGCCAATAAACATTTTTCAAGGTGATATTTGGATTCAGGACATGAAAATACATACGAATTAAGTAATCTCATTTAAGAAGCATACAACTTATCAAAAATTGTTGACCAGTGTATCACATAAGATGTTCTATGTGAGTAACCTGTTAGTTAATAAAGTTAAAATTCTATGGAATGGAAGTGGATCAATAAACCATCCATTCGACAATACACTATCAGAATATATTAATACTTGAAAAGGTAATTAAAGTTAATTCTCAGTGTACATACACTGAGACACCTCTCTAACTATATGCCTTGTTTATAGTATATGTAATGAGTGTATTAAATATATGGTTTGTTGACTGTCATTAAAGGTTCAGTTCACTTCGAAACTAAAGGAAAAAACCCTGAAATAATAATTTGTCTTTGAGTGAACGTCGATTTCTCAGATACGATTTAAAAGCAAATTTTTCGGAATACATTGCTTTGGTTAGTTTTGATTTGGCTATGTTAAAGCGTATTTTATTAGCAAAACTTAAACAATTACAAATATCATATTGCTAATAAATGCAATAATTCGTGATCCCCATCCTTTCTAAGTTAATTTACTATTGCAATAGATATATTAAAAATATTAATGTATATTGCCTTCGTGAAGTTGAAATAACGAATGAAAAACGATGTGCCTCTTTCAGGTAATTACCTAATCAACGCTAAAGTGTACAAGAAGTTACATTTTCACACACATTTTATTAAATTGAAAGAATATTGGGATTCAGCACTAGAAAGGCTGAATCTCATCTGAAAAGATATTAATCATAAATATAACCAGATATGTTTTGGTCGCTGAACGATCCAAGGAATGTATTCCCTTATTTCGTATTCCATAATCTCAGTATCTTGTAGCTCAGTGCAGAAATGTATTCCCGTATTTCATGATCCCAGTCTCTTGTAGCTCAATGCAAGTGATTAGAATATTAGAGTGCGATGCATAATTTAATGATATGGTTAATTATTAGTTTTAAAGATTCCGATTAATGGGAAAACATTCACAATGCGTCATATGGAAACTAATATTCAAATATCTTCAATAAAATTTGCAAATTGGGACAAAAACGACGTAAATCTTATTCAAACTTTTCAAAGAGACCAAAGACACCAATAACTTAAAAAGGCACAAGCACATTAAGCTTGAAGCCGCTCAAAAGTTGCATTATCACGGCTTGAAGCTAATCAGATGCAGCACTCTTAACTGATCGCATGATAAGCAGCATTTCATATTTATTTTCATTTAAAAATAAAAATAAATGGGACCTACACAGTCTAAAATATATTCTATTTTTGAAGTATATCCCACCTTTTTAAGAAGGTAAGTTTTATGTAGCTTTGTGTACATAATCTTTTTAAGAATGGTCTGGAGGGAACACAGATGTTATAAGCAGATAAAAGAATAAAAAAAAATTAATCTAGCACAGTCAAATATAATTAAACACTGACTTACATCTAATCAGAAGAGACATTTTCCAATTATTTCACAGAACTAATTTGATTAATAAAACTGGCACATGGTAATTCGTACAACGTAGCATCTAGAAATTAATTCTCTTGAAGAAAACACATCAGTACTAAAAAATTAAACCTGACCAGGTGATAGTTTGCACTTATTGCTCAAAATTCAGAAAAAAAATAAATTAAAAATTCCTACACAGTCTAAACCCACGATACGTTTCACCTATTTCATTCGATGCATCAGCCATTGAAGGTTGATGCCATTCACAGTTGTTATATTTTGATCAAAGGAAACTCTAAACCTCTAGGGGTCATACAACGCCTGTGGAATGGAAGGCATTCAAATTCGATAATGCAATTATAAATAAGGAAAATTTCATCAACAGTTTGCCTTTTTATTCAAAGAAGATATTTTTAATTATTATATTTCTTAAATGCTACTCGGTCTATTACATGTAAATCATTCAATGTGATATGGATGACAGGAATACTTTCATCGCCAAATGCCAGACCAGTTGTCGTCTTCTAGGTGTTGGTGAACGGCAGTGTCGTTATAAATAAGACTACCGCTGACAAAGTTGAGGTCAGTTTCGTAAGCTTCGAGGTGCAGGGTGATGGTGAAGCAAAATGGTGTAACTCCGTCGCTCCATCATTGTCATCACCATCCTGGTATCAAGGTCAGTAGAGCATTGTAAACATAACTTTCCATAACACTTAAGAATTGAGGATGAAATATATATATATGTATGTTTTACCCCCCCCCATCCCACATTCCCTCTATTCACAATCCCCCATTCCTACCGCAGTACCCCCCCTCCACTCCATTCTCCCAGTTCCTCCCCACTCCCGTTTCTTCCCCACTCCGTCTTCCTCTTCACTAACCCTTTCACTTTCTGAACTTTCAGTTTATCTTCACACCATTTTACACTTCTGTTTCCTCCTCCACTTCCTTTCTCTCCCAAGTCCACCTTCTCTCCCTACCCCATTTTCTTTCCAACGAAGTTTTCTCCTCCTTCGAATTTCCCCTCTCATCTACCACTCTTTACTTCCCAGTTTCTCTCCCACCGTACCATCCCCTTTCCACTTTGCTTTTCGTCCCCTCCAAACTTTATTTCCTTCCTCAGTTTACCTTCCTCTTCGCCTCAACATTCCTCCACACCACTTTTCTTCCCACTCCACTTTTCTTCCCTCCTCCCAATTCTTCTTCCTCACCACTCACTTTCCCTTGTTTTACTAGTATCAAAAATTTATGTATGTGAGCAAAGAAGTGTTGTAAGGTGCAATGTATCTTTCACCTTGAAGGAGCCTTTTTTTGTCATATTTCTAACGTCACTAACATCCAGTGAATCATAATCATAAAATCTCTGACAAATCTGACAACAAAAAACTTTAACGAAGTCAGTGACCTTCAATGAAACATGACTCTATAGCTTTTTATGTGACAGATTATGGCGCAGTTACGTACACTGGCTGGGTGTCGGTGGCACTGTTGTTCCTGCTGTGTCTGGTCCTCATCTGCTGTATTGCCTGCAGACATAGGAAGTCATATGTTACTATTGAGTCTTGTGCCAATCCACCCACCTTGCCCCGGTGCAAAGCTCCGACACCTGAACGAATAAGTATCACCACGTATGGTATGCCCCTAGACGAGATTTGCTTAGCCAGTGAACACATTTACGACAGCTGGATGGACCTGGAGGACGCGCAGCAAAGCTCGAGGCACGACAGCGAAAGCGGATCTTCTTGTGCCAGTAAGGCAGTGAAAGAAACTAGTTTCATGAATGGGAGTGAATCTGACGATGTATGTTCTTGTGCCAGCAAGGCAGTGAAGGAAACTAGTTTCAAGGATGGGAGAGAATCTGACTGTGTATCTTCTTGTGCTAGTAAGACAGTGAAGGAAACTAGTTTCAAGGATGGGAGTAAATCTGACGGTGTAGACTAAGGCCATAATCCTGCCATTCATTCTTGTTCCTCAAAAGTAGGATCAAGTTTTTGAAAAGTTTCTTCATGATGGTCTCTGGTGCTGGTGAGACTGTGAAAGAAACCAATTTCTGTGGTGAGAGTGTTTCATATGTTTCAGAGAAACAGAACCATTTTCGTATTATTGCCATACTTGTGAACAAGTGTGGTAACAATACCATATTTGTAGGCAAAATCTTTATTTTAAAGATGACTCTTAGCCAACACAGTGGCTACATGACGTCAGCTTATGAAGCGTACAGCATAATAGTACATACGAAAATAAAGTGAGGTGATAGACGAGGTTAGGTAATGGATGACGGAGTCTCAAAGTGCTGTTCAGTAGCACTGGAAGTCTACATATGCAGCCGCTAAATCCTGTCTCCATGTTCTATTTCTCTCTTTGATAATAATTTCATTGTCCAATCTATTAGATGCCCCTCTTTTTCCCCGTGCTTGATCCAAGCATTGCTCTGGTTGTGTTTGGCAAACTTGTTTGTATTTCAAGTATCAGTGCAGTCTCAAAAACGAACATTCTATCACACCTACCACATAGAATTCTGTAGAAGCCTTCTTCAAAGCTGGAATGGCTGTCGATCGTAGGTATGGTAATAACTGCAAGTTTGATATCACTATAGTGAAGGGTATGGGGTATTTGGATAGTGGAGTCGCCAGCAGCCGTACCACGTCACCACTCCGACATCCACTGAATGATAACGCCTAAATTCACTTCACTTTTCTTTTGTATATGTAATGTGCCTTGTATTTACTTGATAAAGGCCTCTGTGAAGACCAAATGTGTCCTGGTGTTGGTTCCTAACAAGCAGAAATATGTTTTTCAAAAACCATACTCCTAAAGAGTTAATGGAAGACAACATTCTTCAAGTAAGATAATTTTTAAGAAAATATGTTGAGTTTATGAAACAAAAGAATGATCCTCAAACACATGACCAAATTCATCAGGCAGTTAATATCAAATCATAAAGTCATGTTCTTCAGGGACATTACCAGAGGTATGGCCAATTCCTTGAATTAGTGGAACGACCATTGGTTTATTTGATTACCGAATATAGAACACGACATAGAAACTTATGTTTTTATTTAGGGGGACTACGTGGTAACTGACATTAATTAATCACACATCAATCAAGCCAACCAAACACTCCAGCCGTCTCAAATTTCTAACTGGGTGTGCTCCCCTGATAAAACTGGCAAGTTACTAATAAACGAAGTAATTACTTGCCCTCTATGGTGTCTTGGTCGATACCTAGCTCCTGGGCCAAATTCAGGGGCTGATACCTAGCACAACGGCCGGTGGCTTCACATCTGTCCTCGTGCTGCCTTCGTAGCGACACCGTGATTATCACACCCGTTAATGAACGAAATACCACGGCATATGCTAACGAGCCTACCTAACCTGAACAAGAATTGCAATTGACACTGCACAAGCTACATGGACGTTATTATTCGTCCTGGGGGATGGAGTTGTGTCTTCACTTGGACGGCTGATCGTGAGAACTTTGCTCCTCCAACCTTTTAAGAACAGAGGTAATTGAGGGTTAATAATCACTTGATTGAGTTTTAAAGGACTCTGAACTGCAACCTATAATTAGGTAGGGATTGTAGTAATATATATATATATATATATATATATATATATATATATATATATAGATATATATATATATATATATATATATATATATATATATATATATGCGTGTGTAATGTGTGTGTGTAATGTGTGTGTGTGTGTAATGTGTGTGGGTGTGTAATGTGTGTGTGTAATGTGTGTGTGTGTGTAATGTGTGTGGGTGTGTAATGTGTGTGTGTAATGTGTGTGTGTGTGTAATGTGTGTGTGTGTGTGTAATGTGTGTGTGTGTGTAATGTGTGTGTGTGTGTAATGTGTGTGGGTGTGTAATGTGTGTGTGTGTGTAATGTGTGTGGGTGTGTAATGTGTGTGTGTGTGTAATGTGTGTGGGTGTGTAATGTGTGTGTGTGTGTAATGTGTGTGTGTGTGTAATGTGTGTGTGTGTGTAATGTGTGTGTGTGTGTAATGTGTGTGTGTGTGTGTAATGTGTGTGGGTGTGTAATGTGTGTGTGTGTGTAATGTGTGTGTGTGTGTAATGTGTGTGGGTGTGTAATGTGTGTGTGTGTGTAATGTGTGTGTGTGTGTAATGTGTGTGTGTGTGTAATGTGTGTGGGTGTGTAATGTGTGTGTGTGTGTAATGTGTGTGTGTGTGTAATGTGTGTGTGTGTGTGTAATGTGTGTGTGTGTGTGTAATGTGTGTGTGTGTGTGTAATGTGTGTGTGTGTGTAATGTGTGTGTGTAATGTGTGTGTGTGTGTGTGTGTGTGTGTGTGTGTTATATACCAAAATATAATATTTTCTGTAAATCATTTGAATAAAGTGTTTGCTGTAATATTAGGAGAATATTGTTTGCTATAAAGTAACTTTAACTCACAGATCGGATGGGGTTCGATCCCATGGTAAGCCAGGCCTAAAACTAACTGGCCATTCTTGTTATTTCAACGTTTCGAAACATCAAGTGACGGAAGCCTGAATATAGCGTTTGCTACAAACAATGATAATAGAGTATTTCTCGGATGTTCCGTGTGATTAATTTACCAGTTTAGTTTTGGCAGAGATGTATGAGAAGGATCACACTCTTAACTTTTTCTGGATTATTAATTTCAAGGAATTAATTACAGGAAGATCTGGAATGTATAACCTCTGTTATCGGCATGTAATTCCCTGTTGTAAGTGCCTTGGTGCCTTGATGCCTGCAGAGGGCTCTTGATCCCCGGAATTGAACATTTCCTGTTCCTGACTTGAACCTGATTACCTTCAATTCAAAATACGCTGCATGACCCTTAGGGGTTTAGCGTCCCCTATTAATAATAATAATAATAATAATTATAATAATAATTTAAGTACTTAGTGCTTTAGATAACTAAGAGATGTATTTGATTTGTATTTAAGATAGCTGAATTATGTATGTGATTAATTTTTAAGATAATTCAGTGAAAGATGTTATTTGCTTTCATGATAACTGGTGATATATGTGACCTGTGTCATAACTGGTGATGTATGTGACCTGTGTCATAACTGGTGATGTATGTGACCTGTGTCATAACTGGTGATATATGTGACCTGTGTCATAACTGGTGATATATGTGACCTGCGTCATAACTGGTGATATATGTGACCTGCGTCATAACTGGTGATATATGTGACCTGTGTCATAACTGGTGATATATGTGACCTGTGTCATAACTGGTGATATATGTGACCTGTGTCATAACTGGTGATGTGACCTGCGTCATAACTGGTGATATATGTGACCTGTGTCATAACTGGTGATATATGTGACCTGTGTCATAACTGGTGATATATGTGACCTGTGTCATAACTGGTGATGTGACCTGCGTCATAACTGGTGATATATGTGACCTGTGTCATAACTGGTGATATATGTGACCTGCGTCATAACTGGTGATATATGTGACCTGTGTCATAACTGGTGATATATGTGACCTGTGTCATAACTGGTGATATATGTGACCTGTGTCATAACTGGTGATGTGACCTGTGTCATAATTGGTGATGTGACCTGCGTCATAACTGGTGATGTGACCTGCGTCATAACTCCCTATTAAACATATTTTAATCTCTGTATAATATATAGACTTATCTGATACTGTACATAAATCTATTAATATATAAAAATATGAATATTTATTATGAAAATAAATATGTATATTATAACTTTTAACTTCATATCCTTAATTATTATATTTTATAATTTAAAGTTATTTAATGTTCTATCGTGCAATAACAAACCGCGTATAGGTTGGTCGGTTAGGTTTAAATCCTATCGACTGCACGAAACTTACTAAATCTGTTCTTGACCTGTAACTCCACTAGTCAAGAACACTTAATGTACAGTGAGATACAAACATCTAGGTAGTTATAAACTGAGAGATACCCGCCTACATACACACACACACACACAGTGTAACTGAGAGATATACGATTCTCGGTGTATATACGTTGAGAGATACTGTCCCCCAGAGTCTTTCTCTTTTACAATACTCACCTCAGTGTGTAGCTTCTTGTCCCCGACTATGCATATACGTACTTTATTACTTAATAATTTACAGTGGCTTTCAGTTATTATCATAGACAAAAACGTTAACTATGGATATACATGTGGTTGTATATTTGATTTTCTAAATAATATAAGTGCCAGTAATGTGGTGGAGAGAATCATAAGACCACAAACTGGAATGGTTAGACGAAATGCCGGTCCTATCTCACTGTCAAGTCGTTAGTAAAAACAAAAGACTGAAGTTTAAAACGTTATTATAAAACCCTTTCATTCAGGTTTAGCGCTGAAAATGATTATTATTTTATATTTTTTTATTTTCATTTTTGTTACTTATAATTATTTTTAGTATTCATATTTTCAGTATTATTTTTATTTGTATTATTTATATTTTTTATTTAAAATTCATGGCTACTCTGAAAGGTTATAAATATCAACACGATGTTCTTATATGTAACACAGATCGTGGCAATGTTTTTGTCTTGTGTTTCCATGTTCTCTCTCTCGCTGAGGGATGTGTATAAATTTAGAAAAGCAGACATGCAGAAACGGACACGGAGATAAAAACAAACTTAAGCTCCCTTAACGCCACAGAGCGCATAAAACACCACCACAGCCATTAACACCAAGCAAACAAGCAGGAGGGCAACACTGATGGTTGCTCCAGGCATCGGCGAGAATAGTGTAAACACAGCAGTTGTGGTTGTGGTCAGAGATAGAGCGAGGAACACTGGACGCTACTGAGTGTGCATGGATCAACTGTTTGTTTACCAGGTATCTAAATGACAGCAAGTACCACCTTAGGTTTTAATGTGTGGATGAAAGAAAAGGAAAAAAGAGCAAGAAGGAACTAGGTCTTTTGATAATGTATCGTAACAGTACGCTGGTATATTCTATACGATAATTACTTTTTTCCGAAAAAAATATGGAGAGAGATAAAGGGTAAAAACGAGCGTTGGAGGAAGTTAATGGAAAATTCAGTAGAAGAAACACTGCCTAGTCTATGTTCCAAGTAGTTAAGAGCTGTTCTCCTTTAGAACAAACTTGATTACCTCTCATTCCCCAGGCACTGCATGATTGTTATGAGTTTAATAACGCCAATTACATTCACCTTAAGTAACTAATATTGAGCTTTTAGAAATATTTATTATGAATCCGAGAAGATAACTTATAAGAGATGGTCCGTGATTATATTTGAAGCTAGTCGGATAGCTAAGGTTGCCAACCGAATAATATTTCTGATTGTTTCAATATGGACTATAAAAGGTTTGAGTACACTTAGAGTCCCGTGGGGAACTAAGTGTGCAAATATATGTTGTCTGCTGAATTTAGTTACAGTTAGGTGGAAAAGGCATCAAATTTGCTTTTGTGTCTGTAATACCATCACTGGATTAACCAGGTATCCGTTTCCTAACACCTTTTTCCTATCCTACCTCTTTTGGGGTGGAGTAAGGTAAGGCTTTCTAAAGTATCAATACCTTCTCTTACACTCATCCATACGATGTGTGTGGGTGTGTGGGGAGGTATGAGTGTGGGAAGGGAATGTGTGAGTGTGTGGAGGTGTGATTGTGGATGTAGATGTGTGCGCATGTGTGTAGTGAGCAGTGTATGGATGTGTGGTTTTCCGGGGGATAGTGTGTGGGTGAGTGAGATGAGAATGTGGATAGGTGTGTAGGTGGAGAGGTGAATGTGTAGGTGAGTTGGTGAGAGGATGGGTAGGTGAGTGTGTGGATGTGTAAAAATTTTATCATTAAAAACAAGTTGTTCATCTTCTCGTTCTTTCAAAATATTCATTTTTATTTTCACAATATCTCTAACCAAAGCGCAAGTAACCATTTTTCAGCGAGCCTTTAGTGCCCATAACTTGAAACTCACAGTTTACATAGTTCTTGTTTTCCTGGCAAGCGCCCACGCAATCTCCTTCTCGCGTTGTTTATCGCGTCTTCAGAAGCAGGGAAGACACAGTAATAAAGTGACCGCCATTCACCTTTGGATGTGGTAAGTGGTTTATGAAATCTTAGATATGAGTGAAGAGAGTCACTCAAGGACACTTGGCAACGGGAGGATATAATCGACATGCAGGAAAAAAAACGGAAAAGATATTTTTTTTTCTATTTCGATATTCATCTGAAGAGGACCTCAGTTAGAAGTCGAAATATACAAACTTTGTTCTTTATTATGTCTCCATGTAGTTTATACCCTCCCACAGTAACTAAAGCTAACAATTTCTGAGGAAAGATCCCTGGATGGCAAAAATCTTTGAACAGCCTTGGAGGATACAATTGCTCTCTAAGAAAAATGCATCCAGAATCCCAAAGACTATTAGCCTTCAACATGAAGCCTAAAATAATTATTATCTTCATTTCTACAATTACATGTACAACGTATACAGACCTAGCTGACATCAGTGACATACTGTATAGAAAGCCCCTTGTTGGAAAATTAGGTTAATTTTGTCCCCAGGATGCGACCCACACCAGTCTGCTAACACCCAGGTACCTATGTACTGCTAGGTGAACAGGGACAGCAAGTGTCTTAAGGAAACACGCCCTAATGTTTACACAAGTACCGAGGATCGAACCACGAACCTCAATGTGTGAGCCGAGTGCGCTAACAACTGAGCCATGGGACACCTATTAAGAAAGGTACCTAGATGTTGGTTTGATTCTCTTATTACGTGGAAAGGGAGCTTCCTTCCTTTCATTTCATCATCTCTAATTATCTCCCAGGAGATTGAAAAGGAAAATTTTAAGAAAAATGAATTAATGACAGTATAAATCTTAGCTGCGTCTGTATGACGCAGCTAAGATTTATACTGTCTTGCAATTCTGTTTCTTAATGTTCATAAGAAAAGACACGTTCTAGTGTATTACAATATGTCTCGCGTTTCCAGACGTAACCCACTGCTTTTAATTTCGTTATTGTCAGCTAGTTATAAGTAAATTTATATTAATTTACGTTAATTTAACATAATTAATCCTAACCTAATGTAATATCCTAATGAATGACAATGTAATATTTTCAGTAAACTGTGAGAGAAATGGAAGAAGTTAACGGTAATTCTGGGGAAAACGTTGACTCTGAATAGAGAAAAGTTGGCTGGGAGATACAGGCTGTCCGAAATACGTTGCATAATAAGCGGCTTTCTATAGTATATATATATATATATATATATATATATATATATATATATATATATATATATATATATATATATATGCCAATTACCCTTAGTATATAGTGTTATGTCCTCCACTTTTTAGAAATATGTTTGTTTTGTTTTAATTGTAAAGGCATTGTCATTATATAGAAGAAGCTATTCCGAAAACCTTGCTAGATTTTCCATTGAAAGATGCAACAAGTATGTAGTAGATAGTCAGTTTCTCTAAGGTATAAGTCCCTTCGTGACATAGGCTCTCGAAGGTATCAGTCCCTTCGTGGCATAGTCAGGCTCTTGAAGGTATAAGTCCCTTCGTCGTACAGTCAAGCTCTTGAAGTTTAAGTTTCTTCGTGACATATTCAGGCTCTTTAGCCTGTTAATTTCTTTGTAAAACAATCAATCTTTTGAATGTGCAAGTTTCTTAATGACACAGTCACTCTTGTAACACAGTTTCTGGAAGATGCAAGTGACCAGGAGGGAGGAGGAGGATGTAAGTCACCAGGAGGGAAGGAGGAGGTTACACAAAAAACTTGCACATAGAAGAGAGCAGCTTGTGACGACGTTTCGGTCCGACTTGGGCCATTTACAAAGTCACACTAACGAAAAGGAAAGAGGGAGGGGTATATATAGGCAGGAGGTGGTAGTAGTAATAGTGGAGGTAGAAAGTAGTAGTAGTAGTAGTGGGGGAGGTAGTATTTTTGTGCTCCCTAAGTATGTCAGAAAGAGATCGGCCAGTTTCTCCAAAGTATTGAAGAGGACAGGAGGAACAAAAAATAGAGTAGACACCTCCCTCTACAGATGCTCCTGGTGTGTACTCTATTTCTTGTTCCTCCTGTCCTCTGCAAAACTTTGGAGAAACTGGCCGATCTCTTTCTGACAGACTCAGTGAGCACAAAAATAGTGTTAGGCTTGCCGACACTAATAATGCTCTTTTCCGTCACGTCAGAGATCACAGCCATCCTATTGACTGGTCTTCTGCTAAAACTGTCTTCCCTACTTCCAACTTTAACAGTCGCCGTCTGGTTGAATCCTCCCTAATACACAACTTTCCTTGTATGAATCTTAGTGGTGGCTTCGTCTCTGTAGATGTCTTCCTCTCCCACTACATTGTAAAATGTTCCAAACTTCACAACACTCGTGACTTAACCTGTTTCCTCCTTTTTCTTCTTCTCCCTCTTCCCCTTTCCTCTTTTCTTTTTCTTCTTTGGGTTGTCTTTCTTCTGCTTTGTGTATTTGTTACTTCTTTATTTATTTCCCGCCCCCCGTCTGTGTTCTTGCTCTTACCCTCTGTGGGAACCCAGCTCCCTTGCAGTGCTCCTCTTTCTTAGTATTAGACTTGCTCCTCCTCCTCCTTACTACCTCCCCCACTACTACTACTACTTTCTACCTCCACTATTACTACTATTACTTTCACCTCCGGCCTATATATGCCCCTCCTCTCCTTTTCGTTGGTGTGACTTAATAAATGATCCAAGTCGGACCGAAACGTCGTTGTAAGCTCCTCTCTTCTATGTGCGGGTTGTGTATCGCTCCAGTCACGGTACTATGCCTTTTTTTTGTTATTTAAGGAGGAGGATGTAAGTCACCAGGAGGGAAGGAGGAGGAAGACGCAAGTCACCTGAAGGGAAGGAGGATGTAAGTCACCAGAAGGGAAGTAGGAGGAGGACGCAAGTCACCAGAAGGTAGGAGGAGGAGGATGCAAGTCACCAGGAGGGAAGGAGGATGCAAATCACCAGGAGGGAAGGAGGAGGACGCAAGTCACCAGGAAGGAAGGAGGAGGACGCAAGTCACCATGAGGGAAGGAGGAGGACGCAAGTCGAAAGGAGGTAAGGAGAACGCAAGTAACCAGAAGGGAAGAAGAAAGCAGGTCACCAGGAGGAAAGGAGGAGGAGGACGCAAGTCACCAGGAGGAAAGGAGGAGGAGGAGGACGCAAGTTACCAGAAGGGAAGGAGGAGGAAGACGCAAGTCACCAGGAGAGGAGGAGGACGACGAAAGAGTGAAAATAACTCTAATTAATCTGCAGACAACGAGTCTTGAGATTAATCCCAGGATTCCTTGGCTTGTCGACCATTATTTTCACCACCGAGGACCTCTTCATTACCGACGCTGGTGAGAGTTGGGCTAAAATACTTCTCTCTCAGGACTATTTTCTCCCCATCTCCTGTGTGGATGCTGGCTGTGTTTACGGCTGCGCCAGTCACTTTTATTTATTTGTTGTGGTTGTGCTTGTTGGTTTTATTTACCTGTTGTGGCTATGCCTGCTGGTTTTGTTTCTCTCTCGTACCTTTACCTGTTATTTTTATGTTGTAGTTGTGTTCGTTGGTTTTATTTCTCTGTTGTACCTGTGTTGTTTGGTTATATTTTTCAGTTGTTTCTCTATTTTTTTTACCCCTCATTTGTGTCCTTGTCTGTTGATTTTATTACTCTGTTATGGTTGTGCTCGTTGGTTTTATTTCCCATTTACGCCTACGGCTGTTTGCTAGTGTCTGTTGGTTGTTTATTTGCTGTGCTTGCGTCTGTTGATTATAGTTCTCTGTTGTGCCTGAGTCTTTCGATTTTATTTTTTTCAGTTTCTCCCTGTTTTTGTTGGTATTATTTTACTGTTTGTATCTGTTTTTTTTTGTGGTTGTTGTGCCTGTGTCTCAGTTTTATTTCCTTTTTGTGAACATATATGTCAGTTTTATTTTCTTGTTTTGCCTGTGTCTCCTGGATTTATTTTTCTGTTGTGCTGATGTTAGTTGCATTTCACCTTCACTTTAGATCACTTAATAAAACCTGAAAACAAAATAAATACATCAATAAACATAAAGAATTTCATTATTTAAAATCGAAAAAGTTGACGAAAAACAGTAAAATGGAGGAAGATGAGAAATAAAAGAGAAGGCCAAGAAAGAACAATATTAAGAATTACGAGAAAGAGAATATATATTACCAGGCGGAAATAATAAATGTGTATACCACTGGGCCACAAATGGAGTGTATTTCAGGTACGCTGGTGCTTTGAATTTTTCATACCTCTTATAGTGAAGGGCCCACGAGGGAAGGGGGTAGTGGAGGAAGGGGAATGGAGGGGAAGAATTTGGGCAGAAGAGACAGGGAGGGATAGCGTGTTGTGAAACAGGGGTGAGATGGGAGGAATGTGAGAGTGGGCTGAGAGGAAAGAGGTATGGGACAGACATAAAAATATAAAAGTATAATTTCCAACCTCTGTACAATACTGAGATCCATCCTCGTGCGGCGGTGATGATCTGATCTCGAGCAGTATTGATGGCCTAAGTGCCAGCCTCGATGTACTCAAGAAACGCTTCTGGACCCTGTTTTTCCCCACCACCACCTCTGCAAATTTTGACTGCAATCTCTGTGTGATTTTCGTCTGCATCATAATAAATACATACAAATTTTAAATAAGTATTAAAATCGATAAATAATTTAGAAGTTATTCATTGATGGAAACTGCAATATTCAGTTACTATGGTATGTCAGGTCGGTGTCCATCCAGACATTATCAAGTATACTTGACACCCTAAACATTGAGATTAAAATAAACATAAGTTAGTGTTTCATAACATTAATCGTCTTACTAATCATTCATCTCAGTACATCACAACATAACGTAGTATTAGAGACATAAATAAGGAGAAGTAGGGTCAGGTTGCTGGAGCGACCAACTTTTGTCAGGAGATCGAGTCTCCCGAGACGACAATTTTTATTTTGATCGAGAGATCTGTACAACATTTGGGTACCTTTATTTTGGAGGAAATGTTTTGCCAACCAGTGGCTTCATCAGTCAAATAAAAGGAAGAAAACAAAGATGTGGGAGAGTGGAGATAAGCTCATGAGAATGTGTACACATACCAGTGTGTATGTGGGTTCATGACACGTGTGAGATGTGTATGGAGTGCGGTTGTATAATATACGAATTCACATTTTACAGTGAGAGGAGCTAATTATGTGGAATGTGTGGGATGTATGCCTATGTGCTTATGTTTGATACACAGGATTTTTTATTTGATGTGTGTGTGTGTGTGTGTGGAGATGCATAAATATGTGAAAATATACACATGTGGGCGAGGACTTGTGGATCTTTGTGTGCTTTGCAAATAAAAACTGAGGAATAACAGAACAAAAGAAATCCTATTCATATTTATTACACTGGTGGGTGAGATGGGTGGGAGCTTAGTCTCGTCTAGCTGATCTACGGTCGTGGCTGTCTTGGTGGGTGTAATTGTTGGACGCAGTTTTCTGTGTGTCCCTTCCGGTAATTCCACCCACCTGGACGGTCTCTACCGTAGACCAGCTAGACAAAACCAAGTTTCCATCCAACAAGGTCATTGAGAGTGGCGAAAATCAGAGAGATTGGAAAAGTAGGGAAAGGGAGACATCCGGGAATGAACGGTTGGATTTCTAGATACTTGAACCTGGCAGTGATGTTGAGAGGAAGAGGAACATCCTGAGGCTCACGAACAAATTCCTGGACTCGTGAATCTGGAGACTGTAAGAATACTGGTTGTTGAGGCAGACCTTGGAAAAGTGGGGAAGGGAAGACATCCAGGGGCAGATAGATGTATTCCTGGATATATCTGAGAGGACACAGATGGACCTAGAGAAACCATCAAAAACACAGTAAGCGGGTGGGTGGACCTTAAAGACGAGCCACTGGCCCCCAGGTGGCAGGGTCTGGTAACTCAGAAGTAACCCTGACGCTGTCAGTGGTCGCAAGCTTTCGATGTATATTTAATATTTTATCTACTGCATTCACTTCCACCGACAAAGGTGGAAGAAAAATACGTTCATTTCCTTTGGAACAGATGTATTTGGTATTGCAACAGTACCACTTCTCCCTCTGCAGTCTTGATTGAAATTTTTAGCGAAAGGTTTCGGTGAGGAAATAGATTCGTAGTAAAATATAGTTGCACATATTGATCAAACACATTGTTATCCTCATAGTCATATACTTGTATTTAAACAAATGCTAAAAGAAGTAAAAGATGTTCAATAAAGTGGTCAAAAGAAAACCATTCAGATCCAGGATATTTAATACAGTGTGTGAGGAGCTGGGAAAGTTGCACACAACAAGTTGCATGTGTCTATTTCATTATATTGTTAGCATTATTGCACTGATTCTTGCCACATCCACGAGTAGGTCCAGCCACTTATGTGACTTCAACTGATTCTAGTATAGAAGACTATCTTCCTGAGCTCGAGCCAGGCACTTGTGGCACTTTCTCTTGCTGGTCACTGTCAGTCATGGTCCCGACAAACACCGCCAGTAAAGTGCTAAAAATTCCACTTTTCTTAAAATTAAGTCTCAGTTCAACTAAATTTCTGTCTAGACTTCTAAGTCCTTTTACATGTAGGTGTTTTAAGGCCCATTTTCCTCGGTTTTCACATGAAATACCGAAATTCAAGGCTGAGAAAAGTGAATGACACTTAAGGTAGTAGAAGTATAATTAGTAGTAGTTGTAGTCATAGTAGTAGAAATATTAATAGCAATAGTAATAGAAGAAGTAGTAGTAATAGTAGTAGTAGTGAACGTTGGTTATTATGAGGATAAGTCTTGCTAACATTTAGAGACGACTAAACTGCCTTTATTCTGTTTATCAGTGCGTGAAACGTCAATTAAAGATGATTCAAGGTACTTTGTGCACATGACTTTTCACCTCACAATGTTACCTATATATATATATATATATATATATATATATATATATATATATATATATATATATATATATATATATATATATATATATATATATATATATATGTCGTGCCGAATATGTAAAACTGGTCAATTAGCAAGAACTCACTTAAAATTATGTCCTTTCTAAAATTTTCTCTTATGTGTTTAAAGATATATTTTTTTCATTAATGTTGATGTAAAAATTTTTAATTTTGCACCAAAAGGAACTTAGAAAACCTACCTAACCTTATTATAACAAGAACAATTTATTTTAGCCTAACCCAACTAAATATATTTTAGATTTGTTTACAATAATTTAATACTAAACAAATACAGTGAAATATATTTTTTTCGTTAGGTTAAGAATGATTTTGGCGAAATTATTGCATACACAAATTTACACTTGTCCTATATGGCAAGATGAGCGTTGCTATTTAAGCCAAGATCGCAAGTTCTGCCTATTCGGCACGACATATATATATATATATATATATATATATATATATATATATATATATATATATATATATATATCCTCTGTATTCCTGTATTGTTTATAACTGCTCAACTAAGCTCGTGGAGAGCAAAACGTTGCTGCAGTAATATGTTACATTAGCTAACATATTATTAATAATTCTATCAGTGTCATTATGCGATTCTCTTGCATGAAAGAAAAAGAAACCTTAAATGTCATTCTTTTCTCTCATATTTGAATTTCGGCATTTCATGTGAAAACGGAGGAAAATGGGTCTAAAATGGCTATGAAAAAAGGATTTAGAAGTCTAGACAAGAATTTATTCGTTCTGAGACTTGATTTTAAGAAAAAGTCTAATTTTTAGCACTTAACCTCTGAATTGAATACCAATAGGGGGAAATCAATGGTCATTTAATATTATATACAGTAGACAGTCGATTAAAACGGTTTCCTTTAAAACATTTTCTCTATTAAACTATTGTCTAAATTGTGGCAGATTTTCGTTCTATAGTTCGTAAAATTCAATATAAACTGTTCTGCTTCTCGGTAGGGAAAATATTTCAATGCCGTAAGCTGGAAGAATAACTTACTGACTTCATTTACTGATTTTCTGAATGACTTGACTGAGACTGATTTACTGATTGACTGACCTGATTTACTGAGTGACATGACTGATTTACTGACTGGCTTACTGACTTATTTACTGATTTATTTACTGAATGACTAACTTGACTGATTTACTGAATGACTTACTTGACTGACTGACCTACTTACTCACTTGACTGGACTCACTCAACTGGACCCTCCCCTCCAGATGGGCCTCAGTATTCCTTTCCACTCCCTCCTCCACAATCATCGACAAACACCAGCAACCAATATTTAAGATAAGAAATCTTATTTCTGTTTCATTTTAGTCTCAAGCAGCAGAAAAAAACATAATTTGTAACAATAATGAACAACATTGCATTATTACTTTTATTTTTGTAAGATTTGGAGACCTTAAACAAAAGTTGTTTGACGTATCTTGAGGTCCTAGGAACGTAACCCTATTTTTCCATAAGTTCTTCAGTTCTTTTAACATGGATTCGTTTGACACTGCTTTTTCAGGAACCTAACTACCGTCTTAATCGACGGTCTATTACATATATATATATATATATATATATATATATATATATATATATATATATATATATATATATATATATATATATATATATATATTCAAAATGTATATGCATAGTATATTCATGTTCATTTAAGTTTCTCACTGCAGAGTTTTTTACTTTAAATCGTAAACTGCCCAACTGCCTATTTGAGCAGTGACCATTCTAGCATTTACTAGAGGTCCTGTTCACCCGTATGTGGGGTGTGTGTACTCACCTATTTGTATTCACCTTTTTGTGGTTGCAGGGGCAAAGTTTGTGTGTGGTTCGCTACTTTCATTATACAGTGACACAGCGGGTGAATGCTATTATTTATATTTTAAATAATAACATGAAAAGTAGCACACCTTGATTAGTGGAATATTATTTTAAATTATATTTTATAAAAATTATATATATCAATATTCTCAAGACATTATTAAAAGCAAGCCTCGCACATTTTCCCAACTCGTCCACCAAAATTATGCTTCACCTGATTAGTTAGTTAAAGATTAGCCGGTATTCTCCCGGCCCGGGCCTTGTCCAAGTGGTGGCCCGGCCTTGGCTCCCTCTTTAGGGAGTGTCTGAGACCTAAGTCTCCCATGGGAGGAGGCACAAGTACCTCCTCATCTTTGGGACCAACTGTCCCCAGGCCTAGCCACAAGCTAGGCCTCTCTGGTCTGTCATCCCCGCCCCAAGGGGGCTAATGGGAATGACAGTCTTATGAGCTAAAGGCTCGGGCTCAGGCACCTACCCTACCCTAGAAGGGTTAGGCATGGTGTCGATGCTTCACCTGAGCTGATGTGACTGATGTATAATAATTACAAACCTGCCAACACAACACTTCCCTTTCAATATATTTGTTCACCTTTACAATAAATTTTGTTTTTATAATATTGGATATATATGAAAAGTAAGTAATTCATTTCTTCATTCGTAAATCTTCTTTAATAGAGATACACAGAAAGTACCAGCAATTAATTTTGTCAACCAGCCGCCATCGTTGTTACCAGCTGGGTTAATTCATTCATGAAAACAGTGACTCACGAAATCGTAATGACACAATTGCAAACGGTCTGGAGTTTTGAGACTCTCTAATCGCGGGTTCTATCCCCGCCCGTGGTATGGTTTATGAAAACAGTCTTTACTTCTCTGTTTACTACGTCTGAGTTGCCAGATGTCATTTCTGCCTAACAGAGAGAGTATAGGATTTTTTTTCCGCAACTGTAGTGTTTGCACAGGATATGTACAGAAAGGGTATTTGAAACACTGGAAGGAATACCTATGAGTCTGGTCTTCGACCAGACTCGGATGGCCATGAGGGTCCAACATCCCTTCACAACTTTGGCAGGCTTCCTTGTCATTAGGTGGGTTGCTCCAAGGTGCCAGCATAACAAGGGGGCCTCGCTTGTTATACTCTCAGCATTTGATTCGCTGATCGGGAGGGTGTGACATATGCTGAATAAAATATAAAGTACTCTTAAAATGCCACATTTCCCCTTCACATTTTCACATTTAAAAATGTGAAAAAACAAACACTATAAAAGTTCTAGAATACTGCGAATGTAGTTTCTAATTTCCGTTCTCTAGTTTAGGCTTTTCTCTCATAGTCTCGACGAGAGTGTTTGAACCAGCGTATCCATGAGTGAATTTAATCCTCTCTGAACCAAGACGTCATGCACGAGTTGGCACAAGACAAGAGGAGACGGCGTGTAAACCGCTTAGGGAAGTGAGAAATATATCTAAAAGCCTAATTATACCAGAGACGCTGAAACATGTATATAAACAATAGGATTATTTTTTTTCGGGTAGACATTGGCCGTTTTCAGCAAGTAGTAATTAAAAGGCACTTTAAACAGGGAGAACTTTGTTACACGACATTTAACCAGTAGATTTCACCCACAGAGACGCTCTATTATAACCGACACAGGGACTTTATCACTCACAGAAGGGCTTTATAACCCACAGAGAGGCTTTATTACCCACAGAAGGGCTTCATCGAGCACAGAGAGGCTTTATTACCCACAGAAGGGCTTCATCGAGCACAGAGAGGCTTTATTACCCACAGAAGGGCTTCATCGAGCACAGAGAGGCTTTATCACATACCAACGGGTATTATCAGCCACGGTGGGGTTTTATCTAAATCCAAATTGGCGCTTTGCCATCCGCATTTGCACTTTAACACTCACAATGGAACTTCAGCTCTTTGTCAAGTACTTGATAACGCCTCTGAGTGGGTGAAACACCACAAAGAAAGGGCTTCTTTGATTACGTTTTCTTTTAAATAAAACAGAATATATTCAAAGAAGCGCGATAAGTATATTGACAGATTTACCAGGAGTTGAAATATGAGCATGAAACGTAATAAATCATAAGATAAAATATGCCCTTCTTCATAAATACAAGGATATAAGAACATAAGAACATAAGAAAGGAGGAACACTGCAGCAGGCCTGTTGGCCCATACTAGGCAGGTCCTTTACAATTCATCCCACTAACAAACATTTGACCAACCCAATTTTCAATGCCACCCAAGAAACAAGCTCCGATGTGCAAGTCCCTCTCAAATCCAACCCCTCCCACTCATGTACTTATCCAACCTAAATTTGAAACTACCCAAAGTCCTAGCCTCAATAACCCAACTAGAGAGTAAAAAAAAATTACCGATAAAAACAAACTGTCCAAAAGAAAAGGCCTAATATATTTAGAATTGGAAATATTTCGAGATTAATAAAAGTTCTCCAGCATTGGGTCTCAACTTTTCTTTAGTATTTCTCTCCCCTTTTGTTTTTTTCAGTGTAGTAAATTATTTTTATTAAAATTTATACACTAACCTAATATTAGGTATCTCAGTATATTAAATCTAAAAATAAAAGAAATAACTATCGTATGAAGGGTAGGAGGAAGGGGTTTTATCTGCCAGGAGAAGCATTGAAAATTTCTGTTGTTTTTTGTTCTAGTCGTTGTGAAGACGCACTATGTGGGTTTTCGGGGTTTCTCGATCCAAGTCTTCCGCTGGCTTAACAGATCCAGCTCCAGTCCAAGTCTTCCGCTGGCTTAACAGACCCAGCTCCGGTCCAAGTCTTCCGCTGGCTTAACAGGTCCAGCTCCAGTCCAAGTCTTCCGCTGGCTTAACAGATCCAGCTCCGATCCAAGTCTTCCGCTGGCTTAACAGATCCAGCTCCAGTCCAAGTCTTCCGCTGGCTTAACAGATCCAGCTCCGATCCAAGTCTTCCTCTGTCTTAACAGACCCAGCTCCGATCCAAGCCTTCCGCTGGCTTAACAGGTCCAGCTCCGATCCAAGTCTTCCTCTGGCTTAACAGACCCAGCTCCGATCCAAGTCTTCCTCTGGCTTAACAGACCCAGCTCCGATCCAAGTCTTCCGCTGGCTTAACAGACCCAGCTCCGATCCAAGTCTTCCTCTGGCTTAACAGACCCAGCTCCGAGCCAAGCCTTCCGCTGGCTTAACAGGTCCAGCTCCGATCCAAGTCTTCCTCTGGCTTAACAGACCCAGCTCCGATCCAAGTCTTCCGCTGGCTTAACAGACCCAGCTCCGATCCAAGCCTTCCGCTGGCTTAACAGGTCCAGCTCCGATCCAAGTCTTCCTCTGGCTCAACAGACCCAGCTCCGATCCAAGTCTTCCTCTGGCTTAACAGACCCAGCTCCGATCCAAGCCTTCCGCTGGCTTAACAGGTCCAGCTCCGATCCAAGTCTTCTGGCTTAACAGATCCAGCTCCGATCCAAGCCTTCCTCTGGCTTAACAGGTCCAGCTCCGATCCAAGCCTTCCGCTGGCTTAACAGACCCAGCTCCGATCCAAGCCTTCCGCTGGCTTAACAGGTCCAGCTCCGATTCAAGTCTTCCTCTGGCTTAACAGGTCCAGCTCCGATCCAAGCCTTCCGCTGGCTTAACAGGTCCAGCTCCGATCCAAGCCTTCCTCTGGCTTAACAGGTCCAGCTCCGATCCAAGCCTTCCTCTGGCTTAACAGGTCCAGCTCCGATCCAAGCCTTCCGCTGGCTTAACAGGTCCAGCTCCGATCAAAGCCTTCAGCTGGCTTAACAGGTCCAGCTCCGATCCAAGCCTTCCTCTGGCTTAACAGGTCCAGCTCCGATCCAAGCCTTCCACTGGCTTAACAGGTCCAGCTCCGATCCAAGCCTTCCGCTGGCTTAACAGGAACAGCTCCGATCCAAGCCTTCCGCTGGCTTAACAGGTCCAGCTCCGATCCAAGCCTTCCGCTGGCTTAACAGGTCCAGCTCCGATCCAAGCCTTCCGCTGGCTTAACAGGTCCAGCTCCGATCCAAGCCTTCCGCTGGCTTAACAGACCCAGCTCCGATCCAAGCCTTCCTCTGGCTTAACAGGTCCAGCTCCGATCCAAGCCTTCCGCTGGCTTAACAGGTCCAGCTCCGATCCAAGCCTTCCGCTGGCTTAACAGGTCCAGCTCCGATCCAAGCCTTCAGCTGGCTTAACAGGTCCAGCTCCGATCCAAGCCTTCCTCTGGCTTAACAGGTCCAGCTCCGATCCAAGCCTTCCGCTGGCTTAACAGGTCCAGCTCCGATCCAAGCCTTCCGCTGGCTTAACAGGTCCAGGTCCGATCCAAGTCTTCCGCTGGCTTAATAGGTCCAGCTCCGATCCAAGCCTTCCGCTGGCTTAACAGGTCCAGGTCCGATCCAAGTCTTCCGCTGGCTTAACAGATCCAGCTCCGATCCAAGCCTTTCGCTGGCTTAACAGATCCAGCTCCGATCCAAGCCTTCCGCTGGCTTAACAGATCCAGCTCCGATCTAAGTCTTCCGCTGGCTTAACAGATCCAGCTCCGATCCAAGCCTTCCGCTGGCTTAACAGATCCAGCTCCGATCCAAGTCTTCCGCTGGCTTAACAGATCCAGCTCCGATCCAAGCCTTCCGCTGGCTTAACAGATCCAGCTCCGATCCAAGCCTTCCGCTGGCTTAACAGATCCAGCTCCGATCTAAGTCTTCCGCTGGCTTAACAGATCCAGCTCCGATCCAAGCCTTCCGCTGGCTTAACAGATCCAGCTCCGATCCAAGCCTTCCGCTGGCTTAACAGATCCAGCTCCGATCCAAGCCTTCCGCTGGCTTAACAGATCCAGCTCCGATCCAAGTCTTACTCTGGCTTAACAGACCCAGCTCCGATCCAAGCCTTCCGCTGGCTTAACAGACCCAGCTCCGATCCAAGCCTTCCTCTGGCTTAACAGATCCAGCTCCTTCAAAAAACCTAATATTAAAACATATCTATATTTAGAGGGTTTATTTTTAAACAATTTAAATCGTAAGTTTAAATTGTTATTATCTGTTATTATAAGTTATTATCTGGGTCAACACAAATAGTGATCTTGCTACCTCCTTAAAATTATTTTTTTAATTTGACTACAGGATCCGCCTGTAGGCTATCAACATAAATGTTACTATTAATGATTATATGTAAATATATTGTGCTGTATGACCCAGTGCTTATCATTAATAATAATAATAATAATTATAATGATTCTGAGTTTATCCTTACAAACTATGCGATTTGTGTTTGAGTATAATTAAGTGTAACCAAGACATGAATACTAGTTGTATCATAGCTGCAACAATGTAAATAATAATAATGATAATAATAATAATAATAATAATTATTATTATTATTATTATTATTATAATTATGTGAACTATCCAAGCCGTATACCTGGAGAGGGTTTCGGGAGTCAACGCCCCTGCGGCCCGGTCTGTGGCCAGGCCTCATGGTGGATCAGGGCCTGATCAACTACGCTGTTACTGTTGGCCGCGTGATTAATAAAAATAAATATAATTTTGTGTTTTACGGTGGCTCGGGGGAATTTTTTTTTTAAATAAATATGGAATAAATCATTGTATAATACGTAGCACTGCAGAAATTAATTATTTTCAAATGAAAATGAAATGAATAATATAACGGGACACATTGTTAAATTGTTGCAGCTTTGCAATAATTGTTTTTGCCCAACTTTTATTAGATTTAGAAATCATTTGTATCCAAATATTAAGCAAATATTTCAGAACACAAGAGAGCGTTCCTTTTGCCGTTTTCCGACGCGATGGATATGATTTTATTGGGTTAGTTGGCAAACCAGCTGAAGGTTTCGGTCTTATAACCAAAACCTTCACGTAGTCGGCCATCATATGACTTCTGCGCCAGGAGAATTTTTAATTGTGTTTTCCTGACAAATAAAATATCACAGTCGGGACAGGGACCGGGCCGGGGGGGGCCGTTGATCCCCGGAATCCTCCTCCATGTACGTAAACCACCAGTACTATAATTAAAAAAAATATATAATAAAACAAATGGGCAATAAACACCAGAAAAATGACGCTTAAAAAAAGACATTTAAAATCTCTGCCCAGTTCCAAGAAAATATACATTCGGAGAAAAAGAAAAATCTGGGAGAGGAAAAGGAAAAGATTCAAGGAACGTGAAACGTATGAAAAGATATGTATCGTGTGGAAAGTAATACCAGACTCTTCCATATGTTGTCTGGCTTTAAATCATCATCCCAAGAGCCAGAGATATTGGAGAGAGCAGTGGAACACCCTCTCTCTCTCTTTCTCTCTGTCTGTCTCTCTCTCTATAAATATTTAGTAAGGTCTCCATCCTTCACTTTCCCTTCACCCTCTTTCTCTCCTCGATACTTTTCGGAACAATCTTTATTCTACCTCTTTTTCTTCAACCTCTCTCACTTTTCCACTCTCTTCTTTCTCCACCTTCAGTTTGTTTCTCTTCCTTCACTCTCATAATCCTCCTTGCCCTCCACAAACGGATTGGTAAATCTTGCAGAGCGGAGGAGCAGACAGAGAATGTCTTCTGCCTCCTGACTCACGACGATATAACCAAAATATAACAAGATCTCACACTAACATATCACTTGATATGTTATTAGTGGTTGTGGCTCCGTCGCGAGAAGTATCCTGGAGAGGACGCCAACGAAGAGAAGATGGAAGAGAACCAAAATCCTTAACCTATCTTTGTAAAACCCTGCGTAAAAAAGAAAGAGGGTAAAGACGGAAGGGGTATGAGATGACGATGAGAAGAGAGAAGAAAAGAGAATTATGGGAGGGGGATAAAAAAGAAATATGGGGAAAAAAATGAAGCAGAAGGGAAAAAGAAAATAAACAAGCTTCTTTCTCTCTCCGTCTTTCATCCATTTTCTCTTCGTCTCTCCCACTCCTACATTCTTCTCCCTTCGTCTCCCTCACCCAAATATTCAACTTCTGCCCAAGGAGTCAAGATTTTGGTTTGCTTCCTTGAGCTCTGGAGGAGCGTAATCTGTCAGTGGCTTATATTGCCTCTGGATTATATCGTCAGTAGGTTATAGCGTCAGTGGGTTATATCGTCAGCAGGTTATATCGTCAGTAGGTTACAGCGTCAGTAGGTTATATCGTCAATGGGTTATATAGTCAGTAGATTATATCGTCAGTAAGTTATATCGACCATAAGTTAAGCCGTCCAAGGGTTATATCGTAGGTGCAATATAACTTCAGTGGGCAATATCGCCTGTGTGTCATTAATGGGATATATCGCTAGTGGATTATATCATCCGTTAGTTATGAATCTGTTACCAGAAGAAGTGAGGGGAAACATCACTGATAAACTTTGGGAAAGACGAAGGAAATAAAGGAACCCTTTCTCTTTAGAAAAATTGGATTCATCAGAAGTGTGCTGCTACTCTATTTTAAATGACAGTTAGGCAGTTGGAGCTAAAACTAGCCACATTTCCCCGTCTTATTCCATCCCGTAGGATGGGGCTCATAGAGTGTGTTGAATGAAGGAATAAAAGAAGGGAAGTGGCGAAGGACATGCTCACGAAAGTGAGGTGAGCAAAGACAAATCAATATGTAAATTTTATGAAGATTTGGAGATTGTGCGAGGGATAAGAGAAGACCTTCCTGAACATTGTTCCAAGAAATGCACTTTCGTCAGGTAGATTGTTGAAAAGAGGAAAAATAACACAAATTTGTTTCAGGAATGCATTGCTTTGGTGAGACAAAAATAAGGAGCAGCAAACAAGCAGAGTAAAACGAATATTATCAGAATAATAACTAAGACTGAGGCAGACGAACTAAAAAGTAACACAAAAAAAGGCACTTGTGCCGTCCACCAGCCAAAATAGAGGACAATTTCAGGACTATAAAATGACATTTAGATGAACAACTCCCTCTCCCCCGTCTTCTAACAAATTCTCGCTACACCAGTCCCGCTCAGTTACTCACATTATTCTCTGACACCACATAACACGGTATCAACCCCCATCCCCTCGATCTACACACAATCGGCAACATCCCCTACCATTTCCAGGATATCCCTCTCCCCTCCTCCACTACCAACTTAAACCTCACACTCGCTTCCACTAATCACACTCGACACTAGATCAAATATGCTCCTTAACCAAATGAACTAAACACCCATCACTCAATCCTAGAAGAAAATTCCCCCAGTAACCCAATGAGGAGGGATCAACTCAAGAAGGAAGGTCACATAATCCCGCATTCACTTGGAAAGGCACCTACATCTTCCTGGACACTAAGAAAAGATCTTAGGCGTAAAAAAGTAAGTAAATAAATGCATACACTAATACAGACAGCATTGCAAACAAAAGCTGAATATGAGAACAACAGAAGCAGAATAAGACATGGTAGCGAAGCAAAGACAAACCATTTAAGAATGAAAATAATGCGATTTTTCCTGAGTTTATCACGCGATAAGGGGAGAGAGAGAAAGAGAAAGATCAAAAAAAGTGAGAGTGGGGGATCAGAGTGTCACAGTTGATTAAAGATAACTTTAAAAAAAAAGAAAATACCCTCTGTATGGAGATTTCGGAGACTGTGGTGAAAGAACACTGAGAAAACTTAATAGAGTAGCAACAGAGCATTATCAGGCTTCTTTGGAGCACAGTATAAGAAGGCAGGAGTATGAGAACAGTAATGCAAATTCTGGAGGGAGAAGCACAAGGAATAAACAAAGCGTAGGCAAAGATAGCGAATATTAGAAAACTTAATCGCAAAAAAATGCATCACTTAGTGGGCCATCATCGTAGAGAGAGACTGACGGAGTCAGTAATGAAGAAACATCATGAGTCAACATATTTAAGGCATTCTCAATAAAGGAGTAACGGGAACAAGTGGTAATAAAACACTTAAAGCAGTGACATCATTACTGGTACATCGTTTAACCCACTATTGGGCTTGATCATGTACTTAATAAAACTCCCTCGGAAATAAAACGTTATACCAATAAAGACTTCACTGCATTAAATTCTTTTTTTGAAGACAATACAAGAACGCAAAGTTAAAATGAGCGAGAAAGACTAGACCTGGTCTTTTCCTTTAGCAATGCAGACACAGAGAAGATAAAAAATGACGAGTCTCTGTGAGCTAATAACCACAGCTTCCACATTTCGTTCTCCTGTTGGAGATAATCATGGAGAGAACCGAGAAATTAGAGACGCAAGAAAAACCAGTCTATAGAAGAGGAAATTACACAAAAGTTCTTGAATGAAATTCAGTTTGGTTTTAAAAGAGGATGTGCTAAGATGGACACAGTAGATGAAGAGGTAGAAAAGTTTAACGAAATATACAGGATCCAAGGAGGCTGAGAATTATAAAATAACATTCAAGAGTAGATAAAGAAGACGTCTTAGTACAGGACAACAGTGGAAAATTGAGAAAAAAAAATGCAGCCGAAAGGATACAAGACATTTCTTAATAACCAGCGAAACAGCGCTGAATGATCCTTAAGAGTTCAGCGCTTAGCTATGATAATAATAATAATAATAATAATAATAATAATAATAATAATAATAATAATAATAATAATAATAATAATAATAATTATAATAATAATAATAACAGTCAGTGAAATAGACTAATGGGATGAATTAAAAGTAGGTATAATAAGCACTACACACAGTGGAAATTTTAAAGAAATTGATGCAAATTTTACTGAAGAAGAGATGGGACGAAGATAACCTGTTGCTGCAGCTACAAATTAGTAGGCACACACACACACACACACACACACACACACACACACACACACACACACACTGGAGCACACACACCATCGGAACTGAGACGATGTAATCAGCGGGAGGGTGGCTGTGATCTATCTTTGGTGACTGATGAGGTCCAGTCTGTGATTAGTTAGAGTGAGAGACAGGGAGAGAAGCTGGAGAGGTAGAGGGATGGGAAGAAAGGGAAGAGATAGATAGATGGAGAGAGAGAGAGAGAGAGGGAGAGATAGAGAGAGGTAGAGAAGAGACGGAGAAAAAGTCATATAGACAGGAAAATGAGCAAATACACACACACACACACACACACACACACACACACACACACACACACACACACACACACACACACACACACACACACACACACACACAGGAAGGAAAATTGACTGTAAAGGATTCGGTGATACGACTAAAACTATGAGAGATCTTACAGTAAGAAATTTGACTAAAGGTTTATGGAAGCATTTTCAGTAAAGATAATCACCGGTGAATAATGTGAGTAAGATTCGACAGGAGAGTCTAGAAAGCATTCATATTTCAGAGAAGGAAGTGGAGAAAGTACTGAATGAATTAATCAAAACAAAAGCAATGTGACCTGACACAAATATCACCATGAGCACTCACAGAAGATGCAAAAATCTTAAGAAGTTTAAAGATTCTTTCACGCATCATTAGAGAAAGATCAGTTGACAGTCATATGGAAAAAAAAAAGATTAATGTAGTCCCTAAATTTAAGTAAGGAGACAGACAAGCCCATGCTACTGCTGACTAGTTTCACTTATCTGAATATAATGAAATATTTTGGAGAAGGTTGTACAGAGAAGGTTGATGGAGCACCTAGAGAGGTGAGGCTTTATCAAAGAAAAATATTACAGATTTATGGATGTCTACTATTTATGGTAAAATATTAAAATATTAATGGTAAGGTTAGAAGGACTCTTTCGCTGCCGACAGATATGATAAAAAAGAAGTACATAACGAACTATTTTTTAACAACGTTTAGCCTACAAATGGACTTTATTAAGTCTAGTTTGATAAACGTCAAGTGTGGATGAAACGTTGTTTGTAAATATTTTATATGGACATGAGTAATAGGTATATCACCCTGAGCTCAGCATTCTAAACTAACCTCAAAGTGAGTACTGTATAAGGTCAGGAATCGGAAGATCAACCTTCTCAGCTACAAGTATGTATCTGGACTACAAGCTATTGCTTTAACTTTTTGGGCCTAGTTAGATAGAGGAGTAGTAGGGCCAGGCACTAGAGTTCAACATCAACAATAGAGGATTTGATTGCATCACGACCAAACTTCAGCATCTCGCAAGGGCGCTGGAGACTTGTCGTTGTTCCAGTCAATGCTCTGTAATTACTTGTTGCCATATTGACTTAGTCCCTTCTAACTCAACTCTTGCATCTGACTTGTTCTTACACCTGCATATTCATTAGATTAGGTGTTTTTCCCTTTATATAAACAGTTTCCCTTTTACATTTCACACTCGGATTATTTAATCCAGCACCAGAAAGCCAGAAATCACTGCTGCCGCTGCCCAAAAGAAAGAAAATCGGCAACCTACCGCGTCCTTTAGAGGCTTAACTAATATACCAACAACAGACTTTTCAATCTGCTGAAGAAATCTTTAGTGACAGGCCGACATGTATCTTGTTCATTTTAATTGCTGCTTTATTGCTTCCATGTGGGATGATGTGTGTTATACACTACATAAAGTACTGGTAGCCATAAAGCCGGTACACCGTAACTACTTTATAACTAGTCTCGCCGCTTTAAAAGGATTTGGTTTCGGTCTTTTAAACTGTTACCTAATTTAATGAACTATAATCTGTTGGGCATTAAATCTTAACAATATACAGTTATGGTGTAGTGAAGGGACATACACCAGCTGTGTTATCATTAAGCTATTTTCAAGTTTAGCTGGTGCAGCTGCGGGTCGCTGAAATAAGAGGCTGGCAACTGTACCAGACTTGGCGGTATCAGAAACTGCAGTTGCTTTTTGTAATCCAACTCCTCTCTCTCTCTCTCTCTCGTGATTTTATTTAATGTATTGGGGCTTTTATTTCATGTGGACCATTCAGAATAATCATTAATGGAACTCGATCCTCTGTCCACTAACAGAGTAAAAGCTACGCTACAACCACTCTGACGAGAGATTCATCTGTAAAAACTAACTTCTCCGTCGTATATAAAAATATACCTAGTTGGATGAATCTCACTGTAGCCAGTTGGCCCAGTAGGTTACGCACTGCCCTAGAGTTTTATGAGTCCCTCGCCTTGGGTTCAGACCTCACCCGTTCTATGGTTTATAACATTCTAACCTTAAGCAACACAACCTGTAAACTGAACCTGGTGAGATACAGTACAAACCTTAATAGTGAACTATGAACATGAATTTAAAATTTTAGAATGACATTAATGGTGGTATAAACAGATGAAGTGATATTAAATGTAATAATGTCAGTAATAACTCTTAGTATTGCTAGAGGTAACAGTTTTAAGGCAGTTGTAGCTACATTGTCAAAGGTTGAGGATGTCACGGACGTCAGCGCTAATTATCGTGTATAAATTAAACTGACATCGAGACTAATTAAAGTTTGAAAATGACCCAATAAAGATGGTTCATCAATACATTCACGTAATTATTACGTAAAACACCAGTTTTCAATTGTCAATTGCGGCTCATCGGTTTTATTGTGTTTATATACGTTGATACGAACCTCTGCTCGTTTCTTCTGTTTTCACTTTTTTGGGACATGATTGTTGTGAGTCACTTGTAGAACTGCAGCAAAAGTTTTAAAGTAAATACAGCAGAAAATATTGAAGAGGAACTGTAATTTAAATACAATAATAGCTAATTGGTACTGTGTTAAAAAAACATACCCCGGCTATACTATTGCTACTATTACTACTACTATAGTACTACTATTACGACTACACTACAACTACTATAGTACTACTATTACGACTACACTACAACAACTATAGTACTACTATTACGACTACTCTACTACTACTATAGTACTACTATTACTGCTATACTACAACTACTATAGTACCACTATTACGACTACACTATAACTACTACCACTACCATCAACACTACTACAACTAATGAAAATAATAATAGTAATAATATCTGAGAGAGTTAGAGCAAAGGAAGGGGTAGCAGTAATGTTAAATGATCAGTTATGGAAGGAGAAAAGAGAATATGAATGTGTAAATTCAAGAATTATGTGGATTAAAGTAAAGGTTGGATGCGAGAAGTGGGTCATAATAAGCGTGTATGCACCTGGAGAAGAGAGGAATGCAGAGGAGAGAGAGAGATTTTGGGAGATGTTAAGTGAATGTATAGGAGCCTTTGAACCAAGTGAGAGAGTAATTGTGGTAGGGGACTTGAATGCTAAAGTAGGAGAAACTTTTAGAGAGGGTGTGGTAGGTAAGTTTGGGGTGCCAGGTGTAAATGATAATGGGAGCCCTTTGATTGAACTTTGTATAGAAAGGGGTTTAGTTATAGGTAATACATATTTTAAGAAAAAGAGGATAAATAAGTATACACGATATGATGTAGGGCGAAATGACAGTAGTTTGTTGGATTATGTATTGGTAGATAAAAGACTGTTGAGTAGACTTCAGGATGTACATGTTTATAGAGGGGCCACAGATATATCAGATCACTTTCTAGTTGTAGCTACACTGAGAGTAAAAGGTAGATGGGATACAAGGAGAATAGAAGCATCAGGGAAGAGAGAGGTGAAGGTTTATAAACTAAAAGAGGAGGCAGTTAGGGTAAGATATAAACAGCTATTGGAGGATAGATGGGCTAATGAGAGCATAGGCAATGGGGTCGAAGAGGTATGGGGTAGGTTTAAAAATGTAGTGTTAGAGTGTTCAGCAGAAGTTTGTGGTTACAGGAAAGTGGGTGCAGGAGGGAAGAGGAGCGATTGGTGGAATGATGATGTAAAGAGAGTAGTAAGGGAGAAAAAGTTAGCATATGAGAAGTTTTTACAAAGTAGAAGTGATGCAAGGAGGGAAGAGTATATGGAGAAAAAGAGAGAAGTTAAGAGAGTGGTGAAGCAATGTAAAAAGAGAGCAAATGAGAGAGTGGGTGAGATGTTATCAACAAATTTTGTTGAAAATAAGAAAAAGTTTTGGAGTGAGATTAACAAGTTAAGAAAGCCTAGAGAACAAATGGATTTGTCAGTTAAAAATAGGAGAGGAGAGTTATTAAATGGAGAGTTAGAGGTATTGGGAAGATGGAAGGAATATTTTGAGGAATTGTTAAATGTTGATGAAGATAGGGAAGCTGTGATTTCGTGTATAGGGCAAGGAGGAATAACATCTTGTAGGAGTGAGGAAGAGCCAGTTGTGAGTGTGGGGGAAGTTCGTGAGGCAGTAGGTAAAATGAAAGGGGGTAAGGCAGCCGGGATTGATGGGATAAAGATAGAAATGTTAAAAGCAGGTGGGGATATAGTTTTGGAGTGGTTGGTGCAATTATTTAATAAATGTATGGAAGAGGGTAAGGTACCTAGGGATTGGCAGAGAGCATGCATAGTTCCTTTGTATAAAGGCAAAGGGGATAAAAGAGAGTGCAAAAATTATAGGGGGATAAGTCTGTTGAGTGTACCTGGTAAAGTGTATGGTAGAGTTATAATTGAAAGAATTAAGAGTAAGACGGAGAATAGGATAGCAGATGAACAAGGAGGCTTTAGGAAAGGTAGGGGGTGTGTGGACCAGGTGTTTACAGTGAAACATATAAGTGAACAGTATTTAGATAAGGCTAAAGAGGTCTTTGTGGCATTTATGGATTTGGAAAAGGCGTATGACAGGGTGGATAGGGGGGCAATGTGGCAGATGTTGCAAGTGTATGGTGTAGGAGGTAGGTTGCTGAAAGCAGTGAAGAGTTTTTATGAGGATAGTGAGGCTCAAGTTAGAGTATGTAGGAAAGAGGGAAATTTTTTCCCAGTAAAAGTAGGCCTTAGACAAGGATGTGTGATGTCACCGTGGTTGTTTAATATATTTATAGATGGGGTTGTAAGAGAAGTAAATGCGAGGGTCTTGGCAAGAGGCGTGGAGTTAAAAGATAAAGAATCACACACAAAGTGGGAGTTGTCACAGCTGCTCTTTGCTGATGACACTGTGCTCTTGGGAGATTCTGAAGAGAAGTTGCAGAGATTGGTGGATGAATTTGGTAGGGTGTGCAAAAGAAGAAAATTAAAGGTGAATACAGGAAAGAGTAAGGTTATGAGGATAACAAAAAGATTAGGTGATGAAAGATTGAATATCAGATTGGAGGGAGAGAGTATGGAGGAGGTGAACGTATTCAGATATTTGGGAGTGGACGTGTCAGCGGATGGGTCTATGAAATATGAGGTGAATCATAGAATTGATGAGGGAAAAAGAGTGAGTGGTGCACTTAGGAGTCTGTGGAGACAAAGAACTTTGTCCTTGGAGGCAAAGAGGGGAATGTATGAGAGTATAGTTTTACCAACGCTCTTATATGGGTGTGAAGCGTGGGTGATGAATGTTGCAGCGAGGAGAAGGCTGGAGGCAGTGGAGATGTCATGTCTGAGGGCAATGTGTGGTGTGAATATAATGCAGAGAATTCGTAGTTTGGAAGTTAGGAGGAGGTGCGGGATTACCAAAACTGTTGTCCAGAGGGCTGAGGAAGGGTTGTTGAGGTGGTTCGGACATGTAGAGAGAATGGAGCGAAACAGAATGACTTCAAGAGTGTATCAGTCTGTAGTGGAAGGAAGGCGGGGTAGGGGTCGGCCTAGGAAGGGTTGGAGGGAGGGGGTAAAGGAGGTTTTGTGTGCGAGGGGCTTGGACTTCCAGCAGGCATGCGTGAGCGTGTTTGATAGGAGTGAATGGAGACAAATGGTTTTTAATACTTGACGTGCTGTTGGAGTGTGAGCAAAGTAACATTTATGAAGGGATTCAGGGAAACCGGCAGGCCGGACTTGAGTCCTGGAGATGGGAAGTACAGTGCCTGCACTCTGAAGGAGGGGTGTTAATGTTGCAGTTTAAAAACTGTAGTGTAAAGCACCCTTCTGGCAAGACAGTGATGGAGTGAATGATGGTGAAAGTTTTTCTTTTTCGGGCCACCCTGCCTTGGTGGGAATCGGCCGGTGTGATAATAAAAAAAATAAAAAAAAAATAATAATAATAATAATAATAATATAAGGATAAATCCTGTAATTATTGCAAATTGGAATACTCGAGGGTATCTATTGATTTAATCAATTCCAGAATACTAGACACAAGGAATAATTTATGCTAATTAGATTGCACTTGCTAATTAAAGTGCTAAATGTTGTAGAATTAAATATCAAACGTAAATAATACATACAAAGTTTGCAATAATTTACACGTAGGTTATAACGCTATATTCCACCTGATTAAATATTGCAAGGATTTAATGTATCATAAGTGTTTCAGAATTTGCATATAAATTAAAATTGAATATTCCACCTGAGTGAGTATTCGGAGATATTTCATTTAAAAAGGTGAACTTTTCACACTGAGATGATGATAATGTATCTTAACGGGCCATGTTAGGGATTTAATGTACCTAAAATTTTCCCTCCTTCCCTTCCCTTCCCCTCCCCACCATTTCTCCTTTCCCACTATTTCCCTTTTCCCACCATTTCCCCTTCCTCCCCATCGTTTGCTAGGGCTTTATATTTGAGGACCTTTTAAAAGTTTTAAGGTCATTTAATTTTGGAATTTGACTTATGTATATATTCATTTAGCTAATGCATAGAGTGCTCTGGAGGCAGGCCATTACGCGGCCTTTGATAATCTTGGTAATGGACAGGCCAGAGCTTGTTGCCAAATGAAATCAATTGTGGTTCATCACGGAGCATATTTGGGAAGTAATTCGTGTTCTAATCTCTAGTTGCTTGCCGGATCGCCATGGAAAAAAAAAAAACAGTGAGGGTAGTATAGTTCTGCCTCGTCTGTGTCTGTATGCTAATCAAAATGTGTCCCTTCAGTGGGGATGCCTTGACGCTTGAGGAGGGCTCTTGATCCACTGATTTGGAGCCACTGTTTTACTTCGCCAGATTACCTCCTGGCATGACCCCCTACTGAGTTTACAGTTCGTCCCCATGAAAACAGTAAAGACCAAACGTGTTCAAGAATGGATGCTCTGTGTCCCTTGAAGTACGAAATTAATATTTTCACGATCATGGGTCACGCTAGTAATAGTGAAGATATTCTGTGCAGAAAATAAACACAAACTGAGGGATATGCTAACTGTAGATGAACGATGCAATTAAAATTGATACAAAGAGTGTAGAGCACCAATGTTGGAGTTCAGTCTAAAGTGAGAGTGGAACTATCTACTCACGCACATCACTACAATTGCTGCTTATAAATACGTCTATAAAAGAAGAATGAATTAAGTCTGGAAATCCACAGATGCTGTCCCAGTCTTAAACTCAGTCTTTAAGAAAACAACTACATGGTCAGTTTTACCTCCAACATCTGCAAGCTTTCCCAGAGCGGAGGGAGGAGGAGGTAAGGGAGGTATTGAGTGCTAGAGGCTAGGACGTCCAACAGGCTTATGTGAGCTTGCTAGACAGGACTGAGTGGATGCAAGTGGTTTGTATGATTTGACGTGCTGTTGGAGTGTTAGCAAAGTAAAACTTATGAAGGAAATCATGGAAATCAATTAGCTGAAACTGTGGTCTTAGGAGGAAGAGCGAGGATGTTGCAGTTCAGAGAGTCATCTGAGCTGTAATGTCAGCACTCTTATGGGAAGAGACTGATTCAACGAATTATGGTGAAAATGTTTCTTCTTTTTGGGTGGGTCACCATACCTCAGTGGGAGACGGCAGGTGGGTTAGAAAAAACAATAACAACTGTCTTCACAACAAATATTAATTGAAAAAACCTTTTTTCGAAATTGTTCGTATTTGTTTTAAAGGCAACGCAAAATAGCGAAAATTTTTAGACGGTTTGCTTAATAGTGTTTTTAAATGTTTGACAGAGGACTACATGAAAGAATTTGCTGTTAAAATAGCAACTTGACATTAACAAAATAATGGATAGGGAATTAAGACTGATTTTAAATGGAGTAGAATCTGGCTAGTAAAATGTTTTTAGTTGATTGCTACAAGAATTCATTTTGGGACCTTCCTTTATGTGAGTCATATCAATGGTAATAACGAAAATATTTCTAATTAAATTATGAAATTTGCAGATGATGCAACTATATTTAAAAGTTAACAAGCCAAATAAAAAAATTACATTACATGTAAACCGATCTGCCTGTACTCTACAGTGTAGCAAATTGCAAAAGACTCAATGTGGAGAAGAAAATTCCAAGGCACATCTGTTATGTTGAGAATACTGCCTTGCTCTCACTGGGTAATAAACATCGCTTGGGGAGTGTAATACGTTAATCCTAACACGACATGTGGAAACAGGTTTAAAAATAATGGATGAAATAAGCGTACCTTTATATACGACGACTCGAAAATTATAATTTAACCCTACAAATTTTTTTGTACGTGTCTTCACTGACTACTGAATTTATGTATATCTACCACGACTTTAGGACTTTACAGTAAGTGGGAAATTTTAACGATGGCTCACTAAAATTATTATCCTGGTCACCCTGAATGTTAGTGTAGGTTGAAGGCTTCTGAAATAATAAATCCTTAAACAGGTAATCATAGGGCATATATCATCGCTTCATTCAACTTGTTTATAAATATAATCATAAAAGATTCAGACCTCGACCATCCGTTCCGGACAAAACTTGCAACACATACGAACGATTACAGTTATTATGATAGAAAATAGAAATGCTTCTCTTGCTATTATGTTAAAAAGAACCAGCCCTATCTAAGATATATTACCATCCCCTACGACACGTACCATAACCGGGTAACTGCTGGGTGACCATTGGCAACAGATATGAGGAGACGTACCCATACGTCTAGACCCGCCTGGAAATGGTCACGATTGCTTCGGTTGTGAGACAGACGCTGTACCACTGAACTATAGTTTCCAGACATATAGGAGAGTTCTCCAGTTGAAGTTGTTGAAACAGATGCCAGGTTTAGCTTCACAGTAGAGCCGAGGGGATCACCAGAAACCAGGGAAACTCCTGGAAAGGTGAATTGTAGTTCAGTGGTAGAGCGCACCTTTCTCAACCTATTATTACTATTATTATTATTTGCTAGTAAAGTTTTAATCTTTACCACCCTCTCTCTCTCTCTCTCTTTCTCTCTTTTTCTATCTCTTTCTCTCTTTTTCTCTCTCTTCTTTCTCTCTCTCTTTCTTTCTTTCTTTCTCTCTCTCTCTCTCTCTCTCTCTCTCTCTCTCTCTCTCTCTCTCTCTCTCTCTCTCTCTCTCTCTCTCTCTCTCTCTCTCTCTCTCTCTCTCTCTCTCTATGGTCTCATGATAAACTAATAAGAACAATCTTTTACCTGCCTCTCGTAGCTAAGAAATAGTAAGGCATTCTGAGCAACACCAGCACCAGGTTTATTAAAGCCTTGGGCAGCTTGCATTATTAATAAAATGAATTTTACGCATCCCTGCTCCCCTCCTCTCTCTCTCTTTTTTTTTTACACAGGGTTTGACAAGGTTAAGGATCCCTAGTTTTATTGACAAGCTATTTACAGGTTAAGGATTCCTAACTTTATTGACAAGCTAAGAGCTGTTACTCTCTCTCTCTCTCTCTCTCTCTCTCTCTCTCTCTCTCTCTCTCTCTCTCTCTCTCTCTCTCTCTCTTTCTCTCTATCAAAGTTCGTGGGTGACACGTAATTAGGAAAGCAAGCCACATCTGTGGCCGACTTTAGAAGTATTCAGCGGGACCTGGATTAGTTGGAGCAGTGGTCGCAGACGTGGAAAACGAACTTCATTGTTGGTAAACGTAAAGTAAAGCATTTTGGATACAACTTGGGGAGTAAGTCCGATGTTTCACAGTGCTGTGAAAGAGCAAATTATGTGTAAGTAAACAGTGTGAAATAGAAGCCCGGGTCATGTATTCCTGGCGAGTTCAAATTTACCCGTACGTCATTGACCGTGCAGAATTAGACACATGTGCAACATCTGGGTATCTTTATTGTAGAAGTTTCGCCATCCAGTGGCTTTTTCAATACAAATTCGAGGACATAACCGGAAGACTGTCTTCCAATTAAATCCTTGGCTTCGTGTTGATAAAGCCACTGGATGGCGATACATCTACAGTAAAGATACCCAGATGTTGCACATGTATGTAATTCTGCATCTTATCGGTATTGTATACCATACATGTACATCACTGATCGTACCAATAAAGTCTTGAACGATTAGCTTATAACTGCATTGACATTGCAAGGCAATTTGCATTGCCCTGATTCATATTGCATTCAAGGGTGAAGGGCTTTTTACCCAAGGAAAGAGAGCTACCATCCTCGTCCTTGGATCTATCTTGATTAGCACTCATTCTCCTTACCTCTACGGACTGATCGTTTCCCCACGATTATTATGATAATGCATTCAAGATACCACGTAGGTCTCGCGACAGCATATTTCGTTTCTATGCCCACCAAATCCGTCAGTGCGACCGCAAGCTTCGGTGTCGTGATAAACACACTATGTGCGGGTACAGTGCAACGATGCGGTAGTAACGGTGATTGACTGGTAATCCCAGGTCGTTGATTCGAGTACTGTGTGGAAAAAAATACTTTTGTATCGCCCGAAAGTGGGTTCATTGCCACTTATGACGATACGTTCTTTTAATCTCCCCCTGAAGTGTACGAAAGTGTCTTTCCTTTAGCTTGTCGGTTTAAGCATATCATTTAAAACCGAATTTACAGTGTTCACTTACACACAGTTTTCCATTTTAGTATAATGTGTAAAAAATTGTGACTTTGAAACGAAGGAAGGTCGATCCTCTTTGTCGGAATTGGACTTGCGTCCTTCCAGACGCGAGCGCCACCAAATGATCCTAATAAAATACAATTCGGACTTAATGAGAATCGAGGGTAGCGTCGGGAATCCACCCAAAACACGAGTGACGGAATTTTTGTAAAACGCAAATTAGGGACACACCAGCAGCCATTCTCGATTACGTCACTAGTAAATGATGGTACAAGATTATTTTGGCAATTTAGGATCAGTAGTTCTACTACACAAATTGGTATTCCACGATAGTTGGAAATTTTAGACTAGTTGTGTTTAATACATGCTCCTTTATGCACAGTAAATAATGATGTTAGGATTACCAATATTGTAATTCTTCCTCCGTAAGCCATGCGTGTCGTAAGAGGTGACTAAAATGCCGGGAGCAAGGGGCTAGTAACCCCTTCTCCTGTATATATTACTAAATGTAAAAGGAGAAACTTTCGTTTTTCCTTTTGGGCCACCCCGCCTCGGGGGGGATACGGCCGGTGTGTTGAAAGAAAGAAGTGTAAGAACTAAACTCGTTATAATCAGGTCGCTCATGGGATATAGGAAGTAATGAGGTTTGATCCAAGGAAGGTGAGAGTTCTTCGAAAGGTCTTTCTTCAACTTCAAAGCTGGTGAAAATATCTGGAATTCCTCCTAGTCGAGATAAAGAAGATTGGCCCATGAATGGTCGTTAACGATGACCTCAACTGCACTAAGGATAGTTTAGTCATAAGCAGGGAAACTGACATTTCTCTTATGCAAAGCATTAAATTTCGAATAGAGAGTGCCAAAAATATTTTTGGGCACTCTCTACTCGAAATTATTATTATTATTAGTGCCAAAAATATTTTTTGTCACTACCGTTTGGCAAATATCACCTTGAAAATGTTGCTCAGATCTGGACTCCATTTAAGACAAAGAGAAAGTAGAGAGAATGCAGAGAAAGACAAAATTAATTCTACTCTTCCAAGAAAAAAATATTCCTTGAAGAAAGGCTCAAGTACCAAACTTGTTCTCCATTAGTAAAATGAGGCTATGACTAAATCTTATTAAAATGATTTAAATGCTAAATAAATCTGACACAAGCAAGACATTGTATTCGAAATGCGGAGATATTTTATTTTACACGATGATGTAATACAAAAGAGTAAATAGTGTTGGTTATCTACAGAATACAGAAATAGGCTTCCCTAAAGTAATATAAGCACCTGTTTAATACAGAACTTTAAGAAACCTTTAGACACATTCTTTGCATATACGACTTCAACTAAACAGTGCAGAGAACTTTGCCTTTGGACACGGATTTCTTCCCATTACGGTGTTGGTATGTAAGCTTCAAGCTCGTGCTCTCCAGGACCAACCTCGGGGTCACTGGGCCCCTGAGGTTGGTCCTGGGGGTTCCAGTGGGATTGACTTAACCAAGTTGTACCTGGAGCGGTATGGTTAATGAGGTTCCCAGGAACTGTGGATGCATGCCAAGGGGGTATTTAGGGAGGACTGGGTACTAGATCACTCTTAGGATAACTACTGCAGTAGCAGTAGTGGTGGTAGTAGTAACAGCAATAGTAGTATTAGTAGTAGAAATTGTAGTAGTATTGGCTGCAGTAGTAGTAGTACTACAGTAGTAGTTTCCTTTTAAGTTTACATGTGCGTTTTAAAATTCAAAACAATAATTCTTTTCACTATTTTTTATACCTACAGTGTAAATTAGTTGCCCGTGGCCTGGTGGCTATAGCTCTCGCTTCCCACGGCGAGAGTTTGGGTTCGATTCACAGTGAGGGTACAAACACTGGGCTTGTTTCTTTATACCGGTTGTCTATGTTCCCCATCAGTAAAATGGGTACCTGGGAGTTAGTCGACTGGTGTGGGTCGCATCCTGGGACAAAACTGATCAAATTTGCCCTAAATGCTCTGCATAACAAGCGGCTTTGTATATAGTAGTGTGTCATTGACGTCAACTGTATACCTTGTACATGTACTTATAGAAATAAAGATATATTATTATTAAGTGGATTGGCCGGTGGGAGTGACAGTCGAATTAGGTGGGTGGAGTGATAAGGGGGTTGGTTAGGAGCAATAGGCGGATAGAAACTTTTGTGCCATGCTTTCATGACAAGGAAAATATCCTGACGGTGGAGTATCCGCTATGGTACAAAGAATTGGAGTCATCCGCCCGATCCTTGGATCTAACTTGATTACCTCTCCTTTCCCAGGGGCTGTACGACCCTCTAAGTTTTCAGCGATTTCCTGTGTAAATGGTAATATGCTCTCCTAAACAAGTGGATATCTAAACAAAACAAGTGGTAAATAGGAAGATTACTGTTTAAGAAACAGAAAGTATCAGTTACAAGCTAGATTACTCCTACGTAGAAAACCAAGATAAAAACCGTAAGATCTGTTATCTTTTTCACAAGTCTCTCTCTCTCTCTCTCTCTCTCTCTCTCTCTCTCTCCCCTCTTACCACTAGCACCACACCTGTCAATATATTACCATGCTAACGTGTGCAGTACCAACATTAGCACAGTATTAAGGGCGAGATGGGTTTCAGATTGGAAACTGGCGATGCTGGGATGTGTTGTGGCGCTGGAGGGATGCGTTGTGAAGCTGCTGGGATGTACTGTGATGGTGCTGGGGTGTGTTGTGGTGCAGCTGGGAAGCGTTGTGGTAATACTGGGATGTGTTGTGTTGCTACTGTGATGTGTCGTGATGTTACTGGGATGTATTGTGATGCTGTTGGGAGTGTGATGTTGCTGCTATGAGTGTTGTGATGCTGCCGGGATGTGTTGCGGTGCCTGCTCCTCTAGCTTTTGTGAGGTACCCTAATCCGTACCGGTGCTCCACTACTCTTCTTACAATCATCACCCTATCCTTTCATACCCCTAATTTTACATTCTGCGTGTGTGTATATATCTCCAGCCACAGGAGATAAATCTGCCACAGGAGATACGCCTGCTACAAGAGATACGTCTGTCACAGGAGATACTCCTGCCACAGGAGATATGCCTGCCACGAGAGATATGTCTGCCACAGGAGATATGCCTGCCACAGGAGATATACCTGCCACAGAAGATACCCCTACCACAGGAGATACGCCTGCCACAGGAGATACGCTTGCCACAGGAGATATGCCTGCCACTGGAGATACGCCTGCCACAGAAGATACGCCTGCCACAGGAGATACGTTTGCCACAGTAGATATGCCTGTCATAGGAGATATGCCTGCCACAGGAGATACGCCTGTCTCAGGCTATATATTTGGTGTGTTCCGATCACAGGGTCATGTTTTCGTGCTGGATTTTGAAAGAGTTCCCACTGCTCAGATCAGTTGAACTTGCGTCCCTTTCTCATTTTGCTGAACGAGCGTTCCTTGCTCATGCTGCTGAACGAGCGTCCCCTGCTCATGCTGCTAAATGAGCGTCCCCCTGCTCATGCTACTAAATGAGCGTCTCCCTGCTCATGCTGCTGAACTCGCGTTCCCTACTCATGCTGCTGAACTAGCGTCCCCTACTCATGTTGACTGTTCATTTGCTGAAGAGTCAACAAAGTCAGGCCGAGCAAACACTTCTCTCCCACTCAAACCACTTTGATGGAATGATTACTTTATGAGCTCTGAATATCTGTGGTCATACCGCAGAATAATTATACTCTCAAATGCGGACATTGGTTGTATATGCGAGGTATCTGAGCGGTAACCGAATCGTCAGTGCCGGATTTCACGGTCGTTGTTTCGTGCTTAGTCCGGCTAAACATCCCATCACTCTCACTCTCTCCTTCATGGGGGAAAAGGCTTCCCTTCCTTTAATCGAATGGTATTGCCTCCCATTCCCCATTCTGTGTGCACTATGAGTGTAGCGTTTTCCTGTGAATGTAATAATAATAAGTATACCTGGAGAGGATTTCGGGGATCAACGCCCCCCCTGTCTGGTCTGAGACCAGGCCTGCCTATCTCATGCGTACCACCTCCTTAGCTTATGCCTTCCAGAGATCATTTCCAGTTCTCCATCTCTGTCACCTGCCTACCACATTCTACCTCACGCCCACTACCCTCTACAACCTGCTCACCAGCCATCTACAACCTATCTGCTACATGCTTACCAGCTACCTGCTAGACCTGTCTACCACCTGCCACGGGTGAGCTTCGCACACTAGGGAGCATCCTTGCTTACTAATGTGAGAAGTATGATCCCCTTTAAGCTCCTCAGTACAGATCTAGAGTATCATTATTATAACTCTATGAGGAGCAGCTAAACCCGTGTAGCTCATGTAACGCACGGCTTACTGGAGGCTCGATCCTTCGTCCTCTCTTCGAGAGACAAACATGCTTCCTAACCGAGCTTGCCGATTTGTATTCATACGGTGTGGCTGTAAACTACTCCCTGGGATGGGGCCAAGTAACCCACAATCCTTGACAGTGATGTATGGGGGCGGGTGTAGCAAGGAGATCAGGGACTAATGGAGGTAGTGTTTCGCTGTCTGGTAAACGGGTTGGGTTTTGAGGGTTTGTGAGTGATTATATTCAAATTCAATTACTTTATTACGCTTATGCAATGTACAGATAATGTAGTTTACGTGTAATAAAATATTGTTAGGCACAATAGAAAGGCATCAGCATGCGCCGCAGAGCATGTTGTTGTCCGCTATGGTTGAATTCCACTTCATGGTGGTTCTCTTCCGCTTTTCCATTAGCAAGTTTACTTGGCTCGCTGCCCCTCCAGGCCTCGTCATATCTTCTGTTGAATATGCCTATGGTATGAACTTTGGTAATTCATACCGGTAGTTTGCTTTAAAAGACACGTGAGCAAACAGTAGGACATGCTAAATAACCTTCCCCAGACCCTTGGTACCAGGGTCATAATGTTTTGTAATAAATACTGCATGTCCTGGTGTTTGCCCACGTTTCTTTTTTAAACTGAATATATTTAAATATTTGGCCACCACTATATCCATTTCTGATGTCCTTCTTTCATTCACTGACTTCATACTCAATGAATTCATAATTATTCATGGTCCATTTCACCTTAGAGTATTCATTTATATCTCTTCATTCTCTTTCTCCTCGTGCTAAGCGTTCTAGTGGTACACTCTGTAATCACAATTTTACTACATGTAAACCAAACAATAACCAAATTTCTGTAAACTCAGCATTGTAATCCTTATAGAGAATAAACTTTGAATTTGAATCCTCTAGAAATGAAAAATTTATTACATTAAACCCGTCTTCATATTCTAACTCTCTCCGTTGTGAGGCCAGTCTATATCAGACTTCAGAGTGGTTAAAATCTTTTTCGCATTGTTGAGGCGATGTGGGGCACATAGTGGAGCTACGTACTGTAGTATTTATCATATTTGTACAGTAATATGAATTACTTTTAGATCTCAAGGGTATTTAAATTAGTCCAGTTTTACACATGTTGCCACTGTTATCCTCACTAGGTATGACTAAGGCGAGGTGTTAAGTGTAATCTTCAGTTCTACATCCACTTGTATTTCTGATTATGAGTTGCATTTCTCTCAGTGCTATTCTTCCACCTAACTCCTACCTATTGTGTGTATTCTCATGACCTTTCAAATCACGGAACGGGTGGGGCTTGAACCCATGGCAAGTCATTTTTTTTTTAAATCCTGTTATTACGATTTCTTGACTCATAATCTTGCCTTTATTGAGTTTGAATAACAGAAAACACTTGCTGAATGATTCCTTTAACTTGTTGAAGTCCTTTATCATTTTGCGCTTTATTCCACTCATTAATTTTGAATCGTGCAGTGTCATGTAAGAATATATTTTCCCAAGTTGGGTATTTAGTAAGTTAGGAAGTGTATGAGTTTACGAAGTGGAAATTATTGCCCTCCGCTTCTCTCTTGTATTTCTTTACTTATTTACAAATGGTTGAATACAAAAGCTAAGTAAACCTATAGACTGCAAGTGGATCATTAAGGCTCCATATCATAAGTACATAACAATCAAGAAAACACCGATTTTTAAACAAGAGGATTAAACTCTCGGTTTATTTACGTTGAAATATATATACGTGACTGTATATGCGCTGAAATATACACGTGGCTACGTACATGTGCTGAGAGATATGCAACTCACTGGTTACATGTACTGGAAGATCATCACCTCGCTCGGTGCATGTCCTGAGAAATATACTCCCGCCTGTTAATATGCACTGAGAGATATATATACACCTCACTGCATATATGCAGTGAAAAATATTCACCATTGTGTATATCACTAAGAAATTTACAACTCTCGGTTTATAAACCATTTAGATGGTCGACTTATTAACTACGGTTATTGTAAAGAAGTTTAACCTCTGAGGAAGTCTCTCAGGGTTAGGTCCTTGCCGTTGGCTCTCGATATAAGAAACTGGATCTAGTTTAGTCCCTCCATTTTCCATGGATCAAACCTCAATATTCCAACCTTCTCTTCTGGAAATTCCTTATTATACTGTGAGAATTTCAGTAATGACTCGGATCTTATGGATTCTGAAATTACTCGGATCCTATGGAGTCTGAAATGACTCGGATCCTTTGGAGTCTGAAATGACTCGGATTCTATGGATTCTGAATTGACTTGGATCTTATGGATTCTGAAATGACTCGGATTCTATGGATTCTGAAATGACTTGGATCTTACGGTTCTGAAATGATTTGGATCTTATGGATTCTGAAATGACTCGGAACCTATGGATTCTGAAATGACTCGGATCCTATGGATTCTGAAATGACTCGGATCCTATGGATTCTGGATTGACTTGGATCTTATGGATTCTGAAATGACTCAGATCCTATGAATTCTGAAATGACTTGGATCTTACGGTTCTGAAATGATTTGGATCTTATGGATTCTGAAATGACTCGGAACCTATGGATTCTGAAATGACTCGGATCCTATGGATTCTGAAATGAGAAATATAGGCTTTGAATTGTATTGATTACAGCATGATTCTTTATAGCAATATAAATGCAAAAAATAGCAATAATAACCTACCTATGAGTTGTTAGAGTAGATAATTGAATTTGATGGCTAAATGTTATTAATATGAGTAGCTTTTAACCCTCAAAGTGCTGAGTAACCAATGCGTTCTAGTGTTATTTAAATTATACAAATTGACATTCCCAGAGGAGAGCAGTTGTAGCAGTTAATTATAGAATACAAAGGGGACCTAATGAGAGGTATTTAGGTCACCTATGTTTGATCTACCGTGGTAAATGTTGAAACATTGATTCCCATAGTAAAGATATGTATGCTATATATATATATGCAATTTCGTTAGACTATTTTGCGTGTTTGTTGGTGTAGTATTATTGCTATAATATTTCCTTTCCAGTTTAGGGTCGTCAAGGGAATTGAACCTGACCTTTTCCTGAGCTCGAGCGTTATTGCCCCGCATACCCACAGGCGTTGGATAACCACTGCGGGTTTAGCACTCCCCCTTGAATGTAAAAGTAAAATTAATAATAATAATAATAATAATAATAATAATAATAATAATAATAATAATAAATAATTTAGAAGGACTGGTCTGAGACCAGTCTTCATGGGCCGGTCATACCAATGGATATTTGTTAAATTAATCCTTCATAAGAAGAAGGGTTTGTCTTAGCTTTGTTTAAGAGCTCTTGATCCGGATAACTGGAGGAACAATTCCTTCTTCGGATCGAGCACAATTACTTTGCACGTGCTGTATGACTCTTTCTGATTTAACTCTTTCAATTAAAATACTCCTACATCCACTACTAGTAGTGGTGGTAGTAATACTATTACTACTACTACTACTAATATTTTTATTGTTGTGGCATGCTAAGAGTATGTTAGAATTTATTCGGCGTGTGTCACACACTCACATAGGCTGCCCTTCCAGCCAGAGAACAAGGTGCTAAGAGTATTATGAGTAAGGGCCCACGGTTATCCTATCACCTTCTTTCAATGAGCCAGTGATATGGGAGCCCGCATTAGTTGTGAAGCGATGTTGAACACTTGTGAATAAACATTGGCAGACTTACCTCCGAGTCTGGTTGAATACGGTTCTCACAATGTCTCTTATTTGCAATTTGCCTTTCTGTACATATTCTCTCTCTCTCTCTCTCTCTCTCTCTCTCTCTATATATATATATATATATATATATATATATATATATATATATATATATATATATATATATATATATATATATACATATATATATATATATATATATATATATATATATATATATATATATATATATATATATATATACTGTACCTATTGCTTGCTGTTTGGTGAAGAAAATATAAATATTTACTCTTCTGCCTTTTGCTTGTTCCTCGTTTTTACCTTGCTTATTAATATTAGAATTATTTAACGAAGACCCCGAGAAAAGTTTTCTTGTATAAGAGTTTTGTATATACAGTGTGTAAACAGACAGAATTCAAGTATCAACGTATTCTTGACTGGTACTGAACAGGTTACATGGAGTCTTAATGTCTCTCGTGTAGTTGATAGGCTTTAAATTCATGTATATAACTGTAGAAGTAATTGTTAGCTGTGTTTTCAGTTTTGTGACGATTGCCATCCTAGGGGATGCTATGATGCTGACATTGGGCTCTTGATTCAAGGAACTGGGTTATTCTCCAATTTTCAGGGATCATACCTGATTTCTTTTCCATTCTCTAGGTACTAAATGATCCCTATGGTTTTAGCGCTTCTCCATTAATAGGAAAATACCCCTCAGCACCTCTTGGCTCAGTGCCAGTGAGGACTCGGATTGGCACTGGTATTGTAGGAGGAAGGAGTGGCACTGGTATTGTTGGAAGTAGGATTGGCACTGGTATTGTAGGAAGAAGGAGTGGCACTGGTATTGTTGGAAGTAGGATTGGCACTGGTATTGTAGGAAGAAGGGTTGGCACTGGTATTGTAGGAAGAAGGACTGGCACAGGTATTGTAAGAAGGAATGGCACTGGTACTGTAGGAAGGATTAGCACTGGTATTGTAGAAGAAGGATTTTCAATGGAATTGTAAGAGAAAGGATTGGTACTGGCATTTTAGAAAGAAGAACTGGCACTGGTAATACAAGCAGAAGGACTGGCACTAGTATATTAGAAAGAACTGGCATTGATATTGTAAGATGGATTTGTAGCCACTTGTGTTGGCCCTCAGATCGGCACTGGCACTGAAGGAGGGATTTGTAGCCACGTGTGCTGGGCGTCAGAATTGCGCTGGTATGGTAGTAAGGATTTGTAGCTAGGTTTGATAGGACTCGGATTGGCATTGGAATTGTAAGAGGAATTTGTAGCCACGTGTGTTGGGCCGCAGATTGGCGCTGGTATTGTAGTAAAAAGAATTATGGCGCCGAAGGGCAAGCGAGGGAAGTTTCTCCATGTCTCCGTCAGTATTTGTATATTGTCTGGTTTCAGAAACAGTCACAGAACTGTTTGTTTACACTACGTTTCACCCACTGGGGGCCTTATAAAAGTTTTGCCCCTGGGGCTTCATGTAACATTTCACCCACTGAAGACTTTGTACAAAACTTCACCCCTTAGGAGTTTTATACAAGGCTCACCAGTGTTGATATCACTGCATAAACCCAGCAGGTATAACGTTGAAAATGAGATTCCTTACTATTTGTGGGGTGGCTTTCCACCACTGTTTATCCTCTTGCATCCATTATTCCGCAATTTTACGGTCTAGCAAATGATGTGAACACAGTTGTTCACTAGTGGTGTGAAGAGAATTGCTCACCAGTGGTGCGAAGACAATTGTTCACCAGTGATGTGAACATAATTGTTCACCAGTGAAACGTGTGTTGTGTGGAGAGATGACCAAAGCACAAACACAGTGAGGTGAATCTTTCTCAGTGTTTATATGGTGAGAGTTAACTAAAATTTCCTTGTGAGGGATTAAAATGTCTTTGGTTGTGTACACCTTGCACGCAGCCTTAATGGCCCTCATGTAGACGATAGGCTTCAAACTTAATACACTAAGCAACTAGTGTGCAGAAAATTAGGGAAAATGGGAGGGTTAGATAAGGTTGAAACCAAAGGCAACATGCAAAGCAAGCTTATATAGGGATAATTTTTTTCGATATGTTTAATGCTATATCTAATCACGAAGTTCTTTACAGACGGAAACTACATCTCAATCAATGCTTGTTCTAAAACTCGTCATTGTCTTCTTAGAGGTGAACAGATAATGGAAACGTAAAGGAAACCGCACGTTTCCTGCGTTTACGGGACGCTAAATACTGCGACGGGTCTACGATGTAGCCTGGTAGCGGCTAGACTTCCGTCAGTGGCTGTGGGGACGTAATATAATGAAATTATGATGATATAAGCGTTTTTCATAGCTTCTTTGTAGGCGGGATTAATCTGGTCATCTTGTGTGTTTAGAGAGAGAGAGAGAGAGAGAGAGAGAGAGAGAGAGAGAGAGAGAGAGAGAGAGAGAGAGAGAGAGAGAGAGAGAGAGAGAGAGAGAGAGAGAGAGAGAGAGAGAGAGAGAGAGAGAGAGAGAGAGAGAGAGAGAGAGAGAGAGAGAGAGAGAGAGAGAGAGAGAGAGAGAGAGAGAGAGAGTATAAAAATCAATCACATTCACGGTCAGGTTATGGGCCAGAAGTTGACAATTATAATATATGTTTTAATTCACTTATAATGTACGTATTGATGTCCCCTCATGGGAACGGGGGGTTTGTCTTGAGGGTTATTAATCCAAGAAATTGGAGCTGTCCTTCCCTTCCTTGGATCAAACCTGATTACCTCTCACTTCCCAACACCGCATGACTTCTAGTTTTAACATTTCCCAATAAAAATACTTTTAATAATAGAAATAATGATAATAAAACAGTTTTTTTTTACTAAAATATTAGTTAAGTTTTTTTGACCTAAATGGCCTTCGTGGATCCTATGATGCCTAGGAGGGGGCTCTTGATCCAAGGAATTAGGCCTTACCACATTCTTTGAAACTCATTGCCTCTCATTACCCCAATTGCTGTGCCATTCTTACGGGTTTAGCGCTCTACATGAATATAATCTTTATAATTATGTGTGTCTATCATGTTAATGGAATGTTAAATTATAATCCCAATATAATTTTTTATTAATCATACGTATATATTAATGTGCATCACTTAGCTAACATGGTAAATCCGATAAAATGTGTTAGGAAATATGGTGGTGGTTGTTGTTATTGTTGGTATGGGTGGTGGTGATTGGTGGGACATGCGGTAAGTAGTTGTGGTTGTTAGTGGTGGATGTGACGATAAGTTTTGGCTTGGTCGGTGGTTGGAAGGGTGGTAGATGTAGTGGGTGTAGGTGAATGTGATGGACTATTGTGGGTGGTGTTGTGGGTGGTGTTGTCGGTAGTGTTGTGGGTGGTGTTGTGGGTGGTGTGGGTGGTGTTGTGGGTGATGTGGGTGGTGTTGTAGGTGTAGTGGGTGGTGTTGTGGGTGTTGTGGGTGGTGTTGTGGGTGGTGTTGTGGGTGGTGTTGTGGATGGTGTTGTGGATGGTGTTGTGGGTGGTGTTGTGGGTGGTGTTGTGGGTGTTGTGGGTGGTGTTGTGGGTGGTGTTGTGGGTGGTGTTGTGGATGTTGTGGATGGTGTTGTGGATGGTGTTGTGGATGGTGTTGTGGATGGTGTTGTGGGTGGTGTTGTGGGTGGTGTTGTGGGTGGTGTTGTGGGTGGTGTTGTGGATGGTGTTGTGGGTGGTGTTGTGGATGGTGTTGTGGATGGTGTTGTGGGTTGTGTTGTGGGTGGTGCTGTGGATGGTGTTGTGGGTGTTGTGGATGGTGTTGTGGGTGGTGTTGTGGGTGGTGTTGTGGATGTTGGGATGGTGTTGTGGATGGTGTTGTGGATGGTGTTGTGGATGGTGTTGTGGGTGGTGTTGTGGGTGTTGTGGATGGTGTTGTGGGTGGTGTTGTGGATGGTGATGTGGATGTTGTTGTGGATGGAGTTGTGGATGGTGTTGTGGATGGTGTTGTGGGTGGAGTTGTGGGTGGTGTTGTGAATGGGTGTTGGTGTTGTGGTGGTGTTGTGGGTGGTGTTGTGGGTGGTGTTGTGGGTGGTGTTGTGGGTGGTGTGTGGATGGTGTTGTGTGGTGTTGTGGATGGTGTTGTGGATGGTGATTGTGGATGGTGTTGTGGATGGTGTTGTGGGTGGTGTTGTGGATGGTGTTGTGGGTGGTGTTGTGGGTGGTGTTGTGGATGGTGTTGTGGGTGGTGTTGTGGGTGTTGTGGATGGTGTTGTGGGTGGTGTTGTGGGTGGTGTTGTGGGTGGTGTTGTGGATGGTGTTGTGGGTGGTGTTATGGATGGTGTTGTGGGTGTTGTGGATGGTGTTGTGGGTGGTGTTGTGGGTGGTGTTGTGGATGGTGTGGTGGGTGGTGTTGTGGATGGTGTTGTGGATGGTGATGTGGATGGTGTTTAGGATGGTGTTGTGGATGGTGTTGTGGGTGGTGTTGTGGATGGTGTTGTGGATGGTGTTGTGGGTGTTGTGGGTGGTGTGGGTGTTGCTGTGGATGGTGTTGTGGGTGGTGTTGTGGATGGTGTTGTGGGTGGTGTTGTGGGTGGTGTTGTGGATGGTGCTGTGAGTGGTGTTGTGGGTGTTGTGGATGGTGTTGTGGGTGGTGTTGTGGTGGTGGGTTGGTGGTTGTGGAGGGGTGGTGGTGTGATGGTGGTTGTTGATGGATGATGTGGATGTTGTTGTGGATGGAGTTGTGGATGGTGTTGTGGATGGTGTTGTGGGTGGAGTTGTGGGTGGTGTTGTGGATGGTGTTGTGGATGGTGTTGTGGGTGGTGTTGTGGGTGTTGTGAATGGTGTTGTGGGTGGTGTTGTGGGTGGTGTTGTGGGTGGTGTTTTGGATGGTGTTGTGGATGGTGTTGTGGTGGTGTTGGTGGATTGTGGATGGTGGTGTTGTGGAGTGTTGGTGGTGTTGTGGATGTGTTGTGGATTGGTGTTGTGGTGTTGGTGGGAGGTGTAGGTGGTGTTGTGGATGTGATGGGGTGGTGTTGTGGATGGTGGTTGTGGGTGGGTGGTGTTGTGGGTGGTGTTGTGGGTGGTGTTGTGGATGGTGTTGTGGGTGGTGTTGTGGATGGTGTTGTGGGTGGTTTCGTGGGTGGTGTTGTGGGTGGTGTTGTGTATGTTGTGGGTGGTGTTATGGATGGTGTTGTGAGTGGTGTTGTGGGTGTTGTAGATGGTGTTGTGGGTGATGTGGGTGGTGTTGTGGATGGTATTGTGGGTGGTGTTGTGGATGGTGTTGTGGATGGTGATGTGGATGGTGTTTAGGATGGTGTTGTGGATGGTGTTGTGGATGGTGTTGTGGGTGGTGTTGTAGATGGTGTTGTGGGTGGTGTTGTGGGTGGTGTTGTGGGTGGTGTTGTGGGTGTTGTTGTGGATGGTGTTGTGGGTGGTGTTGTGGATGGTGTTGTGGGTGGTGTTGTGGGTGGTGTTGTGGGTGGTGTTGTGGATGGTGTTGTGGGTGGTGTTGTGAATGGTGTTGTGAGTGGTGTTGTGGGTGTTGTGGATGGCGTTGTGGGTGGTGTGTTGTGGTGGTGAGTGTTGGTGGGTGTGTGGATGGTGTCAGGGTGGTGGTGAAGGTGGTGTGTGAGTGGTGTTGTGGGTGTTGTGGATGGCTGGTGTGGGTGGGTGGTGGCGTAGTGTGTGTGGTGTGGTGGTGTGCAGGTGTTGTGGGTGGCTTGTGAATGGTGTTGTGAGTGGTGTTGTGAGTTGTGGATGGCGTGTGGGTGGTGGTGTTGGGTGGTGGTGTTGCATGGTGTGGGGTGGTGCTTGTGGATGGTGTTGTGGATGGTGATGATGGTGTTGTGGATGGTGCTGTGGATGGTGTGTGGGTGGTGTTAGGTGGTGTGTGGATGGTGTGTGGGTGTGAGGTGTTGTGGATGGTGCTGTGGGTGGCATTGTGATGGTCTTGGGTGGGTGGTGTTGTGGATGGTGTTGTGGATGGTGTGTGGGTGGTGTGTGGGTGTGTGGATGGATGGTGTCAGGTGGTGTTGTGGGTGGTGTTGTGGATGGTGTTGTGGGTAGTGTTGTGGATGGTGTTGTATATGGTGTTGTGGGTGGTGTTGTGGGTGGTGTTGTGGGTGGTGTTGTGGGTGGTGTGGGTGATGTGGGTGGTGTGGGTGGTGTTGTGGATGGTGTTGTGGGTGGTGTTGTGGGTGGTGTTGAGGATGGTGTTGTGGGTGGTGTTGTGGGTGGTGTTATGGATGGTGTTGTGGATGGTGTTGTGGGTGGTGTGGGTGATGTGGGTGGTGTTGTGGGTGGTGTTGTGGATGGTGTTGTGGGTGGTGTTGTGGGTGGTGTTGTGGATGGTGTTGTGGATAGTGTTGTGGATGGTGTTGTGGGTGGTGTGGGTGATGTGGGTGGTGTTGTGGGTGGTGTTGTGGATGGTGTTGTGGATGGTATTGTGGGTGGTGTTGTGGGTGGTGTTGTGGATGGTGTTGTGGGTGGTGTGGGTGGTGTTGTGGGTGGTGTGGATGGTGTTGTGGATGGTGTTGTGGGTGATGTGGGTGGTGTTGTGGATGGTGTTGTGGATGTTGTGGATGGTGTTGTGGATGGTGTTGTGGGTGGTGTGGGTGGTGTTGTGGGTGGTGTTGTGGGTGGTGTGGATGGTGTTGTGGATGGTGTTGTGGGTGGTGTTGTGGGTGGTGTTGTGGATGATGTTGTGGGTGGTGTTGTGGGTGGTGTTGTGGATGGTGTTGTGGATGGTGTTGTGGATGGTGTTGTGGGTGGTGTGGGTGGTGTTGTGGATGGTGTTGTGGATGGTGTTGTGGATGGTGTTGTGGATGGTGTTGTGGATGGTGTTGTGGGTGGTGTTGTGGGTGGTGTTGTGGATGGTGTTGTGGATGGTGTTGTGGGTGTTGTAGGTGGTGTTGTGGATGGTGTTGTGGGTGGTGTTGTGGATGGTGTTGTGGGTGGTGTTGTGGGTGGTGTTGTGGATGGTGTTGTGGGTGGTGTTGTGGATGGTGTTGTGGGTGGTGTTGTGGATGGTGTTGTGGGTGGTGTTGTGGGTGGTGTTGTGGGTGGTGTTGTGGATGGTGTTGTGGATGGTGTTGTGGATGGTGTTGTGGATGGTGTTGTGGATGGTGTTGTGGATGGTGTTGTGGATGGTGTTGTGGATGGTGTTGTGGATGGTGTTGTGGATGGTGTTGTGGTGGTGTGTGGATGGTGTTGTGGATGGAGTTGTGGATGGTGCTTGTGGATATGTTGTGGATGGTGTTGTGGATATTGTTGTGGATGGTGTTGTGGATGGTGCTGTGGATGGTGTTGTGGATGGTGTTGTGGATGGTGTTGTGGATGGTGCTGTGGATGGTGTTGTGGGTGGTGTTGTGGATGGTGTTGTGGATGGTGTTGTGGATGGTGTTGTGGATGGTGTTGTGGATGGTGCTGTGGATGGTGTTGTGGATGGTGTTGTGGATGGTGTTGTGGATGGTGTTGTGGATGGTGTTGTGGATGGTGCTGTGGATGGTGTTGTGGATGGTGTTGTGGATGGTGTTGTGGATGGTGTTGTGGATGGTGTTGTGGATGGTGTTGTGGATGGTGGTGTGGATGGTGTTGTGGATGGTGTTGTGGATGGTGTTGTGGATGGTGCTGTTGATGGTGTTGTGGATGGTGTTGTGGATGGTGTTGTGGATGGTGCTGTGGATGGTGTTGTGGATGGTGTTGTGGATGGTGTTGTGGATGGTGCTGTGGATGGTGTTGTGGATGGTGCTGTGGATGGTGCTGTGGATGGTGTTGTGGATGGTGCTGTGGATGGTGTTGTGGATGGTGTTGTGGATGGTGTTGTGGGTGGTGTTGTGGATGGTGCTGTGGATGGTGTTGTGGATGGTGCTGTGGATGGTGTTGTGGATGGTGCTGTGGATGGTGCTGTGGATGGTGTTGTGGATGGTGTTGTGGGTGGTGTTGTGGATGGTGTTGTGGATGGTGTTGTGGATGGTGCTGTGGATGGTGCTGTGGATATTGGTGGTGATAAAAGTCAATGGGTGATACTCATATTAAATATTAATATAAACATAATGAAAACAAACACTAAATTAAAATTTTTTTTCATAATGAAGAAGAAAATAAACAATAAAATACAAGACATAAACGAGATGGAAATTGCAACGAAAAAAAATCTATATCCCGAATCATTTACTATTTTGTCAAACACAATTTACAGAAAAATTGAGGAATTCTAATTAATCAAGTCTTTGAAGTCAACTCGAAAAAATATATGCGAATTTTGACTCAGAGACCACGGGCAAGCAGTTGTGGCTGACGCATCAAATTTTGAATTATTTGCATGAAATATTCATCAAACTCATACTAATTTAGGCTAGAACTTAATTAACTCCATTATTTGTTGACCTTGTTGGTGCCAGGGAAAGAAATGTCATAAGTACTAATAAAGCCATCGTGGCGTGACTCCATTATTTGTTGACCTTGTGGGTGCCAGGGAAAGAAATGCCATAAGTACTAATAAAGCCATCGTGGCGTGACTCCATTATTTGTTGACCTTGTGGGTGCCAGGGAAAGAAATGCCATAAGTACTAATAAAGCCATCGTGGCGTGGTGGCTATAGCTCACGCTCTACACGGCGAGTGTCTGGGTTCTATTCCCAGCGAGGGTAGAAACATTGGGCGTGTTTCTTTACACCTGTTGTCTATGTTCACGCATCAATAAAGAGGGTACCTGGGTGTTAGTCGACTGGTGTGGGTCGCATCCTGGGACAAAACTGACCTAACATGCCCGAAATGCTCAGCAAAACAAGCGGCTTTCTATATAGTATTATGTCACTGATGTCAGGTAGGCCTGGTATACCTTGTATTTGTAAGTAAATATATTATTATTATTATTATTATTATTATTATTATTATTATTATTATTATTATTATTATTATTATTATTATTACGATTATTATTATTACAAAAAGGAGGGGGTGCCCTGATACTTGTGAACTGCTCTTGATTCAAGGAATTTGAACTATTTTTTTGTGCATTGTGTGTGTGTGTGTGTGTGTACTCACCTATTTGTAGTTGCAGGCGTCAAGTCATAGCTACTTTGTGCGTGTGTGTTTGTGTGTGAGAGAGAGTGAAGAGATAGTGTGTATGTGTGTGTGTTTATTTTTCCCATATAAGCTCGTTTGTACCTCTTACTGGTGTTTATTGCAGTTTTATGTAAGAAAATACGGTTTTATTTAATTGTTATTCTTCTTCCCTAACCCCCATTTTCCTCTCCCCCCTTTGCCTAATAGAAGAGCACCAGTGTGGGACGTGTGCTGCCGCCCCGTTGAGCCGAGCTGTAGTCATACCAATCACGGAAATGGACGAGGCTTGCAGAGCGGAAAGCCGGTAGGATCTGATATACTTTTGAAGCATACCTCAGTTATATTTTTTTATATGCCATGTCAGTTCTTTGTTGACCTTTAATACTTTTAGTCTGTTCTGATTTCCCGTCTATCTGCCGGTACACCTTTCCTGTTTTTTTCCCCGTCAGTATCTGCTCGTTTCTCATCTTTCACCACTGTGACAAGTTTTGCCTGACGAAACAGTACAGATCTTACTAGCTTTCTCAGTAAAAGGGTTTATTTACGCGTGTCACTCTGGGATAAGGAATCACATACAGAGAACAGAGTGAGATGAAGCGATAGGTAGGCCAATGCCTCCATTCGAGCCTTTAAAATTATTTATCTGATATCAGCCAGTCAAGAAATCAGTAATAAATACAGGAGGAAAATCATTTAGGACAACCAGAGGCAACGTTCTGATCGCTGCTTCTTGTATAATAGCTGTCTGGTGGCTGCCCGCGGAACATGAACAAAAAATAAAAGGGGTTAAAAAGTGTTCGCTCAGTACCACCCATTACACCAGTATCTGTGTTGCCGACTATATAGAAAATATATGAAGCAATTTTTTGCTATTTTATCTCAATTGACAGGAATACATTTCAGTAAAACTGGATATTAAAAGCAATTTACAGTTCATAAAGTACCTTTTAAGCAGAAACAGATATATATATATATATATATATATATATATATATATATATATATATATATATATATATATATATATATATTATATACATATATATATATATTATATATATATATATTATATATATATATATATTATACATATATGCAATAAGATCACAGTGAACAGGTGATTTCAAAATATGCAAAACAACCACTCTGAAAGAATAGAGAAATTCCAAGCGCTTTCGTGACTACTCACATTATCCTTGATAATGTGAGTAGTCACGAAAGCGCTTGGAATTTCTCTATTCTTTCAGAGTGGTTGTTTTGCATATATATATATATATATATATATATATATATATATATATATATATATATATATATATATATATATATATATATATATACATGTATATATATATATATATATATATATATATATATATATATATATATATACATATATATATATATATATATATATATATATATATATATATATATATACATATATATATATATATATATATATATATATATATATATATATATATATATATATATATATATATATATGCAATAAGATCACAGTAAACAGGTGATTTCAGAATATGCAAAACAACCACTCTGAAAGAATAGAGAAATTCCTAGCGCTTTCGTGACTACTCACATTATCAAGGAACTATGAAAGTAAAGCATCCAAGGAAGTTATATAAGGGGTCTGGCCAGCACCTCACTATCAGATCCCACAACGGTTGAACACCTGACGCGCGCCGACCCAACTTGGATAGGTCCTTTGCACAACTCACCCACAAACTATTCTACCCAAGAAAATTTAAAAATTATTATTTGTCCCAAATTCTATTAATTATAAATGGATCTAATTTATATAAAAACAAAGGAAATATTCATATTATTGTCAAAACTGCTTTTATAAAACAAGATTCAATTATATTCCTATCGACCATGGACTTGCTTGATACTACTTTCTCAACTTTTTGAAAATCAATTGGATGGTTATAATCTCTTACATGAATAAATAGAGCATTGGAATCTTGTCCAGTTCTAATGCTATATTTATGTTGTTTTAATCTTAGTTCGAGATTTTTACCAGTTTGACCGTAATAAACTTAATCGCAAATTTTACAAGGAATCTTATAGACACATCCATCAGCATTTTGGGGGGAATTCTTTATCAAAAGTTTTTTTTACTGTATCAAGATTTTTGAATACAACTTTAATATTAAAAGTCTTAAGAAGAGAAGGCATATCAACCAAGTTTTCATGGTAAGGGAGAACCAACATATTTTTAGTTGAATAAGGCTGGTTGTCCCTTTTTGGATTGTAAAAAGTATTTCTAGCAACTTTAAAAGATTTATCAATTACATTTCTTGGGTATTTTAAATCATTACCTATTTCATAAATTTTGGATATTTCCTCATCTATGAACTCAGGACTACAAATTCGTAAAGCTCTCAAAAACATTGATAAGAAAACAGACAGTTTGACTCTATCTTGATGCGAGGAATAATAGTGGACATAGGAACAGTTATTTGTAGGTTTTCTGTAAATTTTAAATTTGAATTCATTATTACCCTTAATAATTAAAACATCTAGAAATGGCAATGAGTTATTTTCTTCAAACTCAACAGTAAAGTTTATAGAATGGGCTAAGCTATTTAATTTTCCAAGGAAATGGTGTATATCTACATTTTTGGGCATAAGACACAAAATATCATCAACATATCTGAACCATTTAGGTCTATTAGGGAGGATTGTGTTAAGCAACCTTGCTTCAAAAAATTCCATGTATAGGTTACTAAGAACAGGTGAAAGAGGATTTCCCATTGCCATACCAAACTTCTGAGTGTAAAACTTATCATTAAATACAAATTTTGCATCAACAATGCAAAGTTTAATAAGTTTAATGATAGTAGGAACTGGCAATGGTAAATCATAGTTAACGAGTTCTTCAGATAAGAAACTTAATAAATCATCAACAGGAACTTTCGTAAACAAGGAAGTAACATCAAAACTAACCATGTTAAAATCATTTAAGTCAGTCAAGGAGCTTAATTTATCAACCAAGTCTATGTTGTTTTTAACATTAAAGTTAGAAATTTTGCCAACAATAGGGCTCAAAATATCAACAAGCTATTTGGATAATTTATATGAAACTGACCCTATGGAGCTAATAATTGGTCTGACTGGATTCCCTGGTTTGTGTGTTTTTATTAGTCCATACATGTTGATGATATGTTGATGATATTTCCTTGGAAAATTAAATAGCTTAGCCCATTCTATAAACTTTACTGTTGAGTTTGAAGAAAATAACTCATTGCCGGTTCTAGATGTTTTAATTATTAAGGGTAATAATGAATTCAAATTTAAAATTTACAGAAAACCTACAAATAACTGTTCCTATGTCCATTATTATTCAAGATAGAGTCAAACTGTCTGTTTTCTCATCAATGTTTTTGAGAGCTTTACGAATTTGTAGTCCTGAGTTCATAGATGAGGAAATATCCAAAATTTATGAAATAGGTAATGATTTAAAATACCCAAGAAATGTAATTGATAAATCTTTTAAAGTTGCTAGAAATACTTTTTACAATCCAAAAAGGGACAACCAGCCTTATTCAACTAAAAGTATGTTGGTTCTCCCTTACCATGAAAACTTGGTTGATATGCCTTCTCTTCTTAAGACTTTTAATATTAAAGTTGTATTCAAAAATCTTGATACAGTAAAAAAACTTTTGATAAAGAATTACCCCCAAAATGCTGATGGATGTGTCTATAAGATTCCTTGTAAAATTTGCGATAAAGTTTATTACGGTCAAACTGGTAAAAATCTCGAACTAAGATTAAAACAACATAAATATAGCATTAGAACTGGACAAGGTTCCAATGTTCTATTTATTCATGTAAGAGATTTTAACCATCCAATTGATTTTCAAAAAGTTGAGAAAGTAGTATCAAGCAAGTCCATGGTCGACAGGAATATAATTGAATCTTGTTTCATAAAAAGCAGTTTTGACAATAATATGAATATTTCCTTTGGTTTATATAAATTAGATCCATTTATAATTAATAGAATTTGGGAAGAATTTAATAATACGCTGGACAAATAATAATTTTTAAATTTTCTTGGGTAGAATAGTTTGTGGGTGAGTTGTGCAAAGGACCTATCCAAGTTGGGTCGGCGCGCGTCAGGTGTTTAGCCGTTGTGGGATCTGATAGTGAGGTGCTGGCCAGACCCCTTATATAGCTTCCTTGGATGCTTTACTTTCATAGTTCCTTGATAATGTGAGTAGTCACGAAAGCGCTAGGAATTTCTCTATTCTTTCAGAGTGGTTGTTTTGTATATATATATATATATATATATATATATATATATATATATATATATATATATATATATATATATATATATATATATATATATGTCGTGCCGAATAGGTAAATTTAGTCAATTAGCAAGAACATTTAAAATTAAGTTCTTTCTAAAATTTTCCCTTATACGTCTTAAGATACATTTTTTTTCATTTATGTTAATGTAAAAATTAATAATTTTGTACGAAAAGAACCTTAGAAAACTTGCCTAACCTTGCTATAACAAGCACAATTAAATTAAGCCTAATCCAACTAAATATATTTTAGATAAGTTTACAATAATTTAATAATATACAAACACAATGAAATATATTTTTTTCGTTATGTTCAGAATGATTTTTGCGAAATTATTGCATATACAAATTTTCGATTGTCTTACAAGTATTACGAGTGAAGGAAAGGAGAAACATTTTGTTAAATTTTTCTTAATCGACCAGCTTAGTTTACTATCCTCATTATCCTTTCCGTACTCTTAACACCATCTGTTCAACTCACCTGCTTACTATCTTGACTATCCTCAGTATTTTCTCGTGTTATTCTTCTCACATGTTTACTAAATTTATTTCAAACACTTGACTACTTTAGAACATCTTACTGTATAAATTTATTTAGAACACCTGGCTGCCTGTGGTTATATACATCTAGGTATCTAAACTTGTTTATAAGCCCCTTAGCTACCGTTTATTTAAAACAATATATAGCATAAAATTTGTTGCAGCTGGAACCCCAAAAGACATGAAATAATTACGAATTTGTTCTGTATGTTTTGTATACCGTTACTGTTTAGTTTTAGGTTAGGTAAGGTAATGCAAGTTAGGGACTGGTTTGGTTAAATTAGAATAAGTTAGTTTATGTGTACCTACAAAACGTAGTTCATAGGTAATATATAAAAAAATATATTTGACTACACACACAAAAATATATATATAGATCACCGCGAATTGTTTGCCAAACTGTGACTGAGCTTTACCGAGATACGTTGAAATCTGAACGAGTCACTCATGGCACAACACTGGCGCATGGTGCGTGGGCATGAGTCATTGAAGATAAAGCACCCACTGTTTTTGTTGTTGTACGGACACGAAGCATGGTATCTGTCCAGGATGATAACACGTCCAGGGTTCGCATCCTGGCATGTGTACACGCAGACACACAAACATGCGTACACACAGGACACTGGCATATATACATACAGGCATATATATATATATATATATATATATATATATATATATATATATATATATATATATATATATATATATATATATATATATATATATATATATGTATAGCATGTGTACATACCAGTATGTTATTAACAGACACACACAAAAAAAAACTTAGACAAACTACAGGATGTGAAATTGTGGCAACAGGTAACAAACAATGATGAAGACTCACGTTATCATTATTATTAATGTAATTTTAGTTATTTAATAATTGTAGGTATTCTTATTCAGTAAGCACACACAACATTGTTTTTCTATGTATTCTTGTGAACATTAATAAAAAAAATCAAGAATACTCCAAACAGAAAGAGAGAGAGAGAGAGAGAGAGAGAGAGAGAGACAGACAGACAGACAGAGACAGACAGACAGACAAACAGACTCTTGTCCCATCCTTCCGTTGCTGATTAATCCGGCCATGATATTTATCCGATGAAATGGCATCCGTAATCGTTATTTTTTTAATATTCTCTTGAGCTTTACAGCGCCGCAGTGATTACCCTCGGTCAACTGGGTCGAGAATAGCAGCAGGAGGTGGAGTTAATAGCAAGAACTATTATCATTGCTTAATTAGCAAGGTATTAATACCAAGCTTCCTCCTCGTTAACAAAACCTTTAGTTTTCTATATATCCATGATACGTACAATTTTATTTTAATTTCGCGTTAATTAAAAATAAATAATTGGTCATGGATATATATATATATATATATATATATATATATATATATATATATATATATATATATATATATATATATATATATATATATAAATATATATATATGTCGTGCCTACTAAAATTTTCTCTTATACGTTCAAAGATACATTTTTTTCATTAATGTTAATGTAAAAGTTTATAATTTTGCTCCAAAAAAATCTTAGAAAACTTACCTAACCTTATTATAACAAGCGCAGTTTATTTGAGTCTAATCCAACTAAATATATTTTAGATACGTTACAATAATTTAATACTAAACAAACACAACGAAATGTTTTTTTTCGTTAGGTTCAGAATGATTTTTGCGAAATTATTGCATACACAAATTTTCACTTGTCCTATATGGCAAGATGAGCGTTGCTATATAAATATATATATATATATATATATATATATATATATATATATATATATATATATATATATATAGAGAGAGAGAGAGAGAGAGAGAGAGAGAGAGAGAGAGAGATTTTTTTTATTTTTTTATTATTATCACACTGGCCGATTCCCACGAAAAAGAAAAACTTTCACCATCATTCACTCCATCACTGTCTTGCCAGAAGGGTGCTTTACACTACAGTTTTTAAACTGCAACATTAACACCCCTCCTTCAGAGTGCAGGCACTGTACTTCCCATCTCCAGGACTCAAGTCCGGCCTGCCGGTTTCCCTGAACCCCTTCATAAATGTTACTTTGCTCACACTCCAACAGCACGTCAAGTATTAAAAACCATTTGTCTCCATTCACTCCTATCAAACACGCTCACGCATGCCTGCTGGAAGTCCAAGCCCCTCGCACACAAAACCTTTGAAAAGATGCTGTAAAAGAGATACCGAGGAATTAATAGTACAGACAGACACACTTAAAGGAGAAGTCTTGGGACAGAGTATAGTTGAAAGTTAATATAAAATGCACGAGTCATAAGGACGTCAGATAGTACTTGCCCAATCTAAATGTGGTTAAGGAATGAACTAACTTGGACAAGGAAATGGTAGCAATAGATTTTATGCAGTTTTAAGTAGACATGATAGCCAATGTCGCCAGGAATAGATGGGTGACCGTCTCCTCCCCTTTTTTAAGTGTTGTGGAGAGAATTAATTATTACTAGAATAAATTTGTCTAGTAACACGTGATTATTTTTCCCTCTAAGGTGAATAAACCAGCTGTTTACTATATTTCACTATCATGTATTTTATATACAATGTAATGGCTATTGTATCACGTATGTCAAATCATAAAACAGGTTGTGATGGAACTCATGGCAAGCCAGTCTGAAAACTCACGGCAAGCCTTCGTCAAATGAACGAAAGTTCCCTCACTAGCAAGTTGAGTGGTTCACCTGGAGTTTACCTGGAGAGGGTTTCGGGGGTCAACGCCCCTGCGGCTCGGTCTGAGACCAGGCCTCATGGTGGATCAGGGTCTGATCAACCAGGCTGTTACTGCTGGCTACACGCAAACTGACGTACGAACCACAGCCCGGTTGGTCAGGTACTGACTTTAGGTGACTGTGGGGTGGGGCCAGGAGCAGGGACTCGACTCTCGCACCCACATCTAGGTGAGCATACACATCTAGGTGATCATACACATCTAAGTGAGCATACACATCTAGGTGAGCATACACATCTAGGTGATCATACACATCTAGGTGATCATACACATCTAGGTGATCATACACATCTAGGTGATCATACACATCTAGGTGATCATACACATCTAGGTGAGCATACACATCTAGGTGATCATACACATCTAGGTGAGCATACACATCTAGGTGAGCATACACATCTAGGTGATCATACACATCTAGGTAATCATACACATCTAGGTGATCATACACATCTAGGTGATCATACACATCTAGGTGATCATACACATCTAAGTGATCATACACATCTAAGTGATTATACACATCTAAGTTATCATACACATCAAGATGATCATACACATCTAGGTGATCATGCACATCTAGGTGATTATACACATCTAGGTGATCATACACATCTAGGTGATCATGCACATCTAGGTGATCATACACATCTAGGTGATCATACACATCTAGGTGATCATACACATCTAGGTGCTCATACACATCTAGGTGACCATACACATCTAGGTGATCATACACATCTAGGTGATCATACACATCTAGGTGATCATACACATCTAGGTGAGCATACACATCGAGGTGATCATACACATCTAAGTGGTCATACACATCAAGGTGATCATACACATCTAAGTGATCATACACATCTAGGTGATCATACACATCTAGGTGATCATACACATCTAGGTGATCATACACATCTAAGTGATCATACACATCTAGGTGATCATGCACATCTAGGTGATCATACACATCTAGGTGATCATGCACATCTAGGTGATCATGCACATCTAGGTGATCATACACATCAAGGTGATCATACACATCAAGGTGATCATACACATCAAGGTGATCATACACATCAAGGTGATCATACACATCAAGGTGATCATACACATCTAGGTGATCATACACATCTAAGTGATCATACACATCTAGGTGATCATGCACATCTAGGTGATCATACACATCAAGGTGATCATACACATCTAAGTGATCATACACATCTAGGTGATCATGCACATCTAGGTGATCATACACATCAAGGTGATCATACACATCAAGGTGATCATACACATCAAGGTGATCATACACATCAAGGTGATCATACACATCAAGGTGATCATACACATCTAGGTGATCATACACATCTAGGTGATCATACACATCTAGGTGATCATACACATCTAGGTGATCATGCACATCTAGGTGATCATACACATCTAGGTGATCATACACATCTAGGTGATCATGCACATCTAGGTGATCATACACATCTAGGTGATCATACACATCTAGGTGATCATACACATCAAGGTGATCATACACATCAAGGTGATCATACACATCAAGGTGATCATACACATCAAGGTGATCATACACATCAAGGTGATCATACACATCAAGGTGATCATACACATCAAGGTGATCATGCACATCAAGGTGATCATACACATCAAGGTGATCATACACATCAAGGTGATCATGCACATCAAGGTGATCATACACATCAAGGTGATCATGCACATCTAAGTGATCATACACATCTAGGTGATCATACACATCAAGGTGATCATACACATCAAGGTGATCATACACATCAAGGTGATCATGCACATCTAAAACATCTCCCAAGTCACACATAAATATTGGATATATTACTCTCGCTACTAAAATTTTCGGAAATAAAACTTTTACTACAGAAAAAGGCTTCTGTTACGAGAATTATATCTATCTTTCATATTTTAGTCTTCGTACCAAAGAACAGTTTATGTGCAAAGATTTGTTAGTAATGAATTCAAAGGAAAAATACAAAAAACGAGCAGGAAAATTATCGTAGATCCGCATATATAAATATTAGAGGAATGAAAAGATAGAGAAGATTTAGATATTTGTAGGCTAATATCCTAGTTTATATTGAACCTAATGTCCATTTTATGGAGGAGAACGTTAGAATATATGGATAATAATAATAATGTAATAATTCATGTTAAACGCTAAACCCATGTGGGTCATTCAGCGCATGACTGATGGAGGCTCGATCCTCCGTCTGCTGAGCTCGAGACAGACGGGCATCCTATTTGTACTCACCTAGATACTAGGTTAGTACAAAAAAACTGGATACTTAAAGGGCTGATAAATATACTTATTTAATAAATTGTTGTTTACTAGGCTAGTATAAGAGCACTCAGGATGTCTGCTGACAATTTCTGGAATCTTATTTTCACAAATAAGGTAACTTGACGTATCACGTAATTTAGTGTAGTTTCTCTTTATTCCTCAATAAGCAGACAATCTAGTACATAGCTTTCAAGAAAGTAATCATTAGGCTGATTGCAAATATTCCATTTAGCTTAATGATCTTCAGTGAATATGCCAAACTGTCATAAGTATTTCTAAGTATGTTTAGGTCTGGCTACTACAACCCATTAGTCTCTTTACAATGCAAGTTTCGTGATATTATAATGACATATATTCCAATCCTTCTAACTGCATTTTTATTCATTTCATCTATTTAATTCACTCAATTACGTGATTACTAATGTTTGAAATAGATTGGCCATGATTAACTAGATTTCCTCTTCCAAAGTGCTTTTTAAGTTAATTTATTAGATGTTTAGTGTAGGAATAACTCACTGTGTAATGGAATTGAGTTTTATTTTTTGGCATATTGCCAGTCAAGTGAATTTAGATCCACCGGCGGATATGATTTGTGACATTTGCTGCTAATATTTCAGCAGGGAGCCAGAGATGTAACAAAAAAACACTGTAGGCAAGTTGACCTTAGGAACGCAGAGGAAAGGGATGCAGGAGAGATAAGAGGTACGGATATGATAATCGTTAGGAGAAATATAATTTCTCCTGATTCGGGTATTATATAATGACCCTGTTCATTAGACCTTTTGGTCATTTGACTATGACTTCTGGTCTACATCGTATAAAATTAAAGATCATTCGATAAGATGAGATGGTAAATTGTCGACCTCAGTTAAAAACAATGGATTACCATGCAGTAGTCTTCAAGAATTAGAAAGAAACCGATGGAGAGTTAAAGGTGGCAGTTGTTCTCCAGACCATTAGCGAGGAGGCTCAGTGAGGCTCAAACTAATGGTTTAAGGAGAGACAGATGTTGTCAGAGACCTCGACAACATCCGGTAGCCCAATATAGCACCAAGAATGATAATTTTTCTGGCCAGAAAAAAAAAACATACCACGGGTGGGGTTAGATCCCGCGATCAGAGTCACAACACTCCAAACCGTCTGCTTAGAATGTTGCGTGCTTTACCTCAGCCAACTCGTAGCCAGATGTATTAACGTTGGTTTTTGCACTAACACTATTTGTGATTAAATATAAGTGTTTGTGAATTTATGTAGCCAACTTATTCTAGCCTAACTTGACCTATTCTCACTTAACCTAACCTAGTACAATAATGAAGCTATATTTAGCTTATATTACCCCTTGTCATCTACTACTACCGTCAGCTTCCAGAATGTTCTCGAAAAAAGTGTTCGTTAGCAATGTTTTACTGGAAAAAATATGTTGAATATTCCTTATCGCATACCTGTCAAGACTCACTTGCCTGGGAGTTTTAGGACTTATTTACTATGGGTTAAAACCCCACCCGTTCCTTGGTTTGTTTACATACCCGTCAACCATGTTCCTTACAGGTATTTGAGAATACCTGAGTATTTCTAATCAGTCACGATTATTTCGAGATATTCTCGAAATTTTGTGATTATTCTTGAATATCCCTTATTTCATACTTATCAAAACTGTTCACTGTAGAAAATTATCGAAGTGAGTTTACGAATTCCTGATTATTTGAGTATCCTTAAATATTTCGAGATATTCACGAGTATTTCCGACTATTTCTCTCTGTCTAACCGACTGCAAAGGACACTGTTTGCAGTGAAGGATTTTCTCGACGTTTTGACCTAATAAAACTTTGAATGTTTTATCACGTACACAAAAACCAGGAAGAACCTTGAGTTCAGCGTGAACATTTGCTGTCATGCACGTGTGTATACTCACTTATTTCTGGTTGCAGGGGTCGATTCGCAGCTCCTGGTCTCGTCTCTTTGCTGGTTGCTACTAGGTCCACTTTCTGTCCCTGCTTTATTAGCTTTATCGTATCTGTGTGTGTACTCACCTATTTATAGTCACCCATTTGTGGTTGCATGGGTTGAGACTCAGCTCCTGGCCCCGCCTCTTCACTGACCGCTACCAGGTTCTCTCTCCCTGCTCCATGAGCTTCAACAAACCTCGTCTTAAATATATGTATGGTTCCTGCCTGTGTGTGTGTGTACTCACCTAATTGTGGTTGCAGGGGTCGAGACTCAGCTCCTGGCCCCGCCTCTTCACGGCTCTTGATCCCCGCTGCCACACCGAAGGGTTACAAAAAAATATGAAACTAACTGGACAAACACCAAAGAACAAGAAAATAAAAAATAAACAAGAGCTTCGAATGTAAAAAAAAAAACAAGGAAAACATCTTAGGACATCAGATAACGCCGTAAAAAACAACTTTAAAACTGCGATTTTGTTTTCGAAAGAAATCATGAAGCGGAAAAATCTATATTATGGAGAAACTTTTCCAGGCGTGGGTGCGGGAGAGAGGCGTGGGTGCGGGAGAGAGGCGTGGGTGCGGGAGAGAGGCGTGGGTGCGGGAGAGAGGCGTGGGTGCGGGAGAGAGGCGTGGGTGCGGGAGAGAGGCGTGGGTACGGGAGAGAGGCGTGGGTGCGGGAGAGAAGCAAAGAAACAACTACAAAGAAGGAATAATAAGAGGAGCAAAAGAGGAATACAAGATTATATATATATATATATATATATATATATATATATATATATATATATATATATATATATATATATATATATATATATATATATCCTGCCAAGTGAGTGCAAAACGAAAGCCTGTAATTGTTTTACATGATGGTAGGATTGCTGGTGTCCTTTTTTCTGTCTCATAAACATACAAGATTTCAGGTACGTCTTGCTACTTCTACTTACACTTACGTCACACTACACATACTTGTACAAGCACATATATACACACCCCTCTGGGTTTTCTTCTATTTTATTTCTAGTTCTTATTCTTGTTTATTTCCTCTTATCTCCATGGTGAAGTGGAACAGAATTCTTCCTCCGTAAGTCATGCGTGTTGTAAGAGGCGACTAAAATACCAGGAGCAAGGGGCTAGTAACCCCTTCTCCTGTATATATTACTAAATGTAAAAGGAGAAACTTTCGTTTTTTATTTTGGGCCACCCCGCCTCGGTGGGATACAACCGGTTTGTTGAATGAAAAAAAAAACAATATATATATATATATATATATATATATATATATATATATATATATATATATATATATATATATATATATATATATATATGCAAGGAATTCGCGAGAGCAGGCGAAATATACACAAACATTGATCTCTGGCTGAAGGAGACTCGAACCTACGAACCTTAGGACAAGGTACGCTGTAAGCTGTAAGCCTTCTCCCTGAAAGCTGGCTGCCTTGGATCAAACGTGTAGCGCATGCTACACGCCAAGGTATTGTCCAGTGTGGGTAGATTGGTAAAGCACTGCGTACCTTGTCCTAAGGTTCGTAGGTTCGAGTCTCCTTCAGCCAGAGATCAGTGTTTATATATATATATATATATATATATATATATATATATATATATATATATATATATATATACATATATGAAAAATACTTAAGAAAGCAGGCGGTAGCTTATGGAGGCAAGGAAGGACGGTGAATATAAAAGGTAGAACAAACAGTAATAATTAAGGAGTAATCGAGTAAAAATGGAAGATAATAACAGACATAAGAAACCAAGCAACATAATTATGATGAAAGTGAAAGATGAAAGATTTTCACAGACGTAAGTACGGATAGCAGAAGCTACACAAGAAACTAGATGAAAAAAATATTTTTTATGAAAAAAATTTGTGTAGAACGACGCTGTTTTGAAAGAAGATATAAAGGAAGAGGTACGTTAGAGAAGAGGAGGAGGAGGAGGAAGACGTACAAGGGGACCAGGGAAGGAGGCACAGCAGACAAGAGGAAGAGGAAAATGTGCGACATTTAAAAGAATGAAGGGAGTGGTATACAAGCGCAGGAAGAGGAAATGGAGTGGTAGATAAGTAAAGGGAGAGAAAACGGTAGATAAGAGGAAGACGTATTGGACAAAGGAAGAAGACGTGCAGCGGGTACGAGGAAGAAAAGGATATATGGTACGGTATGGTTGATAAAGAATAAGACGAGAGAAGGATGATCGTCAGGTGCAGTGGGCAAAAGAAGCAGGAGAATGAGGAGGAGAAAGAGGAACAGAAGGAAAAGGTAATACGACTGACAAAGCCAGGGGAAATTTCTTACAGAAAATATGACAGACATTCGAGCAGTTAAAAACGAAATCAAATGTCAAGTCTTCGTAGCTGAAGGAACCAAGTGCCAGAAGGCAGTGGAAAAAAGGGAGATCAGATAACAAAGGAAGACATCCAAACACAAAAGGAAACAAGTGAACCATTCATACCACTACCTGCAGGCTTAAAATAATAATAATAATAATAATAATAATAATAATAATAATAATAATAATAATAATAATAATAATAATAATAATAATCATTAATGTAACAAGTGAGAGATCTGAGTACGATAATACAAAGAGCCAGATAAAGTATCGTAATGCGTTTAGAAAGGTGCTGAAGTGTATAGCGAACCACCACTGTGATCAGCAACTTGGCACTAGATTAAACTAGGTATGAGGAGGAACTGAACTAGTGGCCACTTCTCAGTGATGGAAAAATCTTGAGAAACAAACTATTGGATGATCTGAGGATAATGGGAAATATTAAGGAATACTAACTTAGATTTGGAGGGGACAAATTTCTTAATTTTATGAAGTCATTTGAAACGGTCCCAAAACTAGAAGAAAATAAGAGGTAAGAGAAATAGAACAGAAGATATAGTGAAGAAGTGGAAATCAGAATGGGAAAGACTGACTTGTTATATTCCCCTATTATTAGTACTACATAAAATGTAAATAACATAATGGCTGGGATCACCTCCTACGTCTCACTCTTTGCAGGTGATTAAAATATTATGAAAAGATAATGAAAAGTATTAAACAGGAGGAAGATAGCGTAAGACTGCAGGAAGACTTAGATTATAAGTTCATTTATATAGACATTGGAGTTCAACCCCAACAAGTGTGCTTGTTAGGTGTGCTTGTGTATAAACACAGGGGAACGCAGCTCCATGTACTGGACAAGAGGAAGAACCTACTGATAAATATCACACTGATCATATCACCAGTTACACACATTACCTGAACAATATCCGTAGTGTATCAAAGACGGACAAAGCCAATAACTGTTGTCAAGGAACAAACGTGTCTTTTACCCATCATATGTAAGGCTTATTACTGAGCAGACTGCTTAAGTATAGAAAGTGAAACCTGTCAAGCGAGTGCAGAAAATTGAGAAAGTATACGATCAGAATTGAGATTAGTACTAGAACAACAAGACAAGTTACAGCGACTGAAGCTAACATCTATGAATAAGTGAAGAGTTAGAGGAAACGTACGTAGACATGAAATAAAAAATAGATAAATGAGCTACAAGGTAATAAGGAAAGTAGAAAGAATTGTAAGGTGAGGTAGAAGAAGGAAACTTTATACGTAGAGTTAAAACACATGACACAGGTAGTGGGGGCGACGTAGAGTTAAAACACATGACACAGGTAGTGGGAGCGACGTAGAGTTAAAACACATGACACAGGTAGTGGGGGCGACGTAGAGTTAAAACACATGACACAGGTAGTGGGGGCGACGTAGAGTTAAAACACATGACACAGGTAGTGGGGGCGACGTAGAGTTAAAACACATGACACAGGTAGTGGGAACGACTCACTTACATAGACCGCGTGTTAAAGTTTGGATATGAATATTTTTCAGATTCCCTGAGTCAAATATGATGGACATGAATAATTCATCATTTTATATGTTTTAAGATACGAAGAAACAGACTGTTCAATCTATCTGAAGCATATAATAGATATTTTTACTCTAAAAATTCTCTAAAAAAATATTATAATCAATAGTTACATCCCAGCCATTAAATAATATTAAATAATGCATTATATTAAATATTAAATAATGCAAAAAAAAAGAAAAAACACACAGAACACATCAATGAGTAAAAAAATTTTTTAAGCAAACACCATAGGACTGGAAGAGCTGACCCCGATCTTTTACTCACCGTCTTTCTGATTTGTATATCATCGACGAAGAAACAGGATTTCTTTTCCCATGAACTCCGCTGTGTCTCTGAGGCTATCAATGTTTATTTTTATTCTCTCTTTTCCTCCTCCTTTATCCCCCTCATATCATAACCACCTGAATGCTGTATATACTATATACATAAAAAAGTTCTTTCCCTAAAGGAGTTGCGAAGAGCGTCCATAAAGGGAAAACTTGGCTGTTCTTGAACGACCTCAAAGTACTGGAACTACCGTCCAGCCTTTTACTGACAAGAGGAACTCACAAACTCTTTCAAAACCTTCTCTACCCCTCGCCACATTTTTTCTCCTCATTTTATGGGTAATATAACATGTAACAACCCCATTACATTGTGTTATATCCCAACCATCAGAGTGTGTAGTAATGAGCAGGGAATATGTGGTATATATATATTGCGGTAAGTAGGTACTTAAGAGATATATTTCATTTATATATATATATATATATATATATATATATATATATATATATATATATATATATATATATCTATATATATATATATATATGTCGTGCCGAATAGGCAGAACTTGCGATCTTGGCTTAAATAGCAACGCTCATCTTGCCATATAAGACAAGCGAAAATTTGTGTATGCAATAATTTCGCCAAAATCATTCTTAACCTAACGAAAAAAATCAATTTCATTGTGTTTGTTTAGTATTAAATTACTGTAAACGTATTTAAAATATATTTAGTTGGGTTAGGCTAAAATAAATTTCATTTGTTATAATAAGGTTAGGTAAGTTTTATAAGATTCTTTTGGTGCAAAATTATAAATTTTTACATTAACATTAATGAAAAAAATATATCTTTAAACGTATAAGAGAAAATTTTACAAAGGACTTAATTTTAAATGAGTTCTTGCTAATTGACCAGTTTTACATATTCGGCACGACATATATATATATATATATATATATATATATATATATATATATATATATATATATATATATATATATATATATATATATATATATATATATATATATATACATATTTTTTTTTATTATCACACTGGCCGATTCCCACCAAGGCAGGGTGGCCCGAAAAAGAAAAATTTTCACCATCATTCACTCCATCACTGTCTTGCCAGAAGGGTGCTTTGCACTACAGTTTAAACTGCAACATTAACACCCCTCCTTCAGAGTGCAGGCACTGTACTTCCCATCTCCAGGACTCAAGTCCGGCCTGCCGGTTTCCCTGAACCCCTTCATAAATGTTACTTTGCTCACACTCCAACAGCACGTCAAGTATTAAAAACCATTTGTCTCCATTCACTCCTATCAAACACGCTCACGCATGCCTGCTGGAAGTCCAAGCCCCTCGCACACAAAACCTCCTTTACCCCCTCCCTCCAACATTTCCTAGGCCGACCCCTACCCCGCCTTCCTTCCACTACAGACTGATACACTCTTGAAGTCACTCTGTTTCGCTCCATTCTCTCTACATGTCCGAACCACCTCAACAACCCTTCCTCAGCCCTCTGGACAACAGTTTTGGTAATCCTGCACCTCCTCCTAACTTCCAAACTACGAATTCTCTGCATTATATTCACACCACACATTACCCTCAGACATGACATCTCCACTGCCTCCAGCCTTCTCCTCGCTGCAACATTCATCACCCATGCTTCACATCCATATAAGAGCGTTGGTAAAACTATACTCTCATACATTTTTTGTCTCCACACACTCCTAAGTGTACCACTCACCCTTTTCCCCTCATCAATTCTATGATTCACCTCATCTTTCATAGACCCATCCGCTGACACGTCCACTCCCAAATATCTGAATGCATTCTCCTCCTTCATACTCTCTCCCTCCAATCTGATATCCAATCTTTGATCACCTAATCTTTTTGTTATCCTCATAACCTTACTCTTTCCTGTATTCATTTTTAATTTTCTTCTTTTGCACACCCTACCAAATTCATCCACCAATCTCTGCAATATATATATATATATATATATATATATATATATATATATATATATATATATATATATATATATATTATATATTCTGTCTCATAAACACGCTAAGATAACAGGGATATCTTGCTACTCCTACTTACACTTTGGTCACACTTCACAGACACGCACATGCATATATATATATACATACATCTAGGTTTTTCTCCTTTTTCTAAATAGCTCTTGTTCTTTTTTATTTCTTCTATTGTCCATGGGGAAGTGGAAAAGAATCTTTCCTCCGTAAGCCATGCGTGTCGTATGAGGCGACTAAAATGCCGGGAGCAATGGGCTAGTAACCCCTTCTCCTGTATACAATTACTAAAAAAGAGAAGAAGAAAAACTTTATAAAACTGGGTTGCTTAAATGTGCGTGGATGTAGTGCGGATGACAAGAAACAGATGATTGCTGATGTTATGAATGAAAAGAAGTTGGATGTCCTGGCCCTAAGCGAAACAAAGCTGAAGGGGGTAGGAGAGTTTCAGTGGGGGGAAATAAATGGGATTAAATCTGGAGTATCTGAGAGAGTTAGAGCAAAGGAAGGGGTAGCAGTAATGTTAAATGATCAGTTATGGAAGGAGAAAAGAGAATATGAATGTGTAAATTCAAGAATTATGTGGATTAAAGTAAAGGTTGGATGCGAGAAGTGGGTCATAATAAGCGTGTATGCACCTGGAGAAGAGAGGAATGCAGAGGAGAGAGAGAGATTTTGGGAGATGTTAAGTGAATGTATAGGAGCCTTTGAACCAAGTGAGAGAGTAATTGTGGTAGGGGACTTGAATGCTAAAGTAGGAGAAACTTTTAGAGAGGGTGTGGTAGGTAAGTTTGGGGTGCCAGGTGTAAATGATAATGGGAGCCCTTTGATTGAACTTTGTATAGAAAGGGGTTTAGTTATAGGTAATACATATTTTAAGAAAAAGAGGATAAATAAGTATACACGATATGATGTAGGGCGAAATGACAGTAGTTTGTTGGATTATGTATTGGTAGATAAAAGACTGTTGAGTAGACTTCAGGATGTACATGTTTATAGAGGGGCCACAGATATATCAGATCACTTTCTAGTTGTAGCTACACTGAGAGTAAAAGGTAGATGGGATACAAGGAGAATAGAAGCATCAGGGAAGAGAGAGGTGAAGGTTTATAAACTAAAAGAGGAGGCAGTTAGGGTAAGATATAAACAGCTATTGGAGGATAGATGGGCTAATGAGAGCATAGGCAATGGGGTCGAAGAGGTATGGGGTAGGTTTAAAAATGTAGTGTTAGAGTGTTCAGCAGAAGTTTGTGGTTACAGGAAAGTGGGTGCAGGAGGGAAGAGGAGCGATTGGTGGAATGATGATGTAAAGAGAGTAGTAAGGGAGAAAAAGTTAGCATATGAGAAGTTTTTACAAAGTAGAAGTGATGCAAGGAGGGAAGAGTATATGGAGAAAAAGAGAGAAGTTAAGAGAGTGGTGAAGCAATGTAAAAAGAGAGCAAATGAGAGAGTGGGTGAGATGTTATCAACAAATTTTGTTGAAAATAAGAAAAAGTTTTGGAGTGAGATTAACAAGTTAAGAAAGCCTAGAGAACAAATGGATTTGTCAGTTAAAAATAGGAGAGGAGAGTTATTAAATGGAGAGTTAGAGGTATTGGGAAGATGGAGGGAATATTTTGAGGAATTGTTAAATGTTGATGAAGATAGGGAAGCTGTGATTTCGTGTATAGGGCAAGGAGGAATAACATCTTGTAGGAGTGAGGAAGAGCCAGTTGTGAGTGTGGGGGAAGTTCGTGAGGCAGTAGGTAAAATGAAAGGGGGTAAGGCAGCCGGGATTGATGGGATAAAGATAGAAATGTTAAAAGCAGGTGGGGATATAGTTTTGGAGTGGTTGGTGCAATTATTTAATAAATGTATGGAAGAGGGTAAGGTACCTAGGGATTGGCAGAGAGCATGCATAGTTCCTTTGTATAAAGGCAAAGGGGACAAAAGAGAGTGCAAAAATTATAGGGGGATAAGTCTGTTGAGTGTACCTGGTAAAGTGTATGGTAGAGTTATAATTGAAAGAATTAAGAGTAAGACGGAGGATAGGATAGCAGATGAACAAGGAGGCTTTAGGAAAGGTAGGGGGTGTGTGGACCAGGTGTTTACAGTGAAACATATAAGTGAACAGTATTTAGATAAGGCTAAAGAGGTCTTTGTGGCATTTATGGATTTGGAAAAGGCGTATGATAGAGTGGATAGGGGGGCAATGTGGCAGATGTTGCAAGTGTATGGTGTAGGAGGTAGGTTACTGAAAGCAGTGAAGAGTTTTTACGAGGATAGTGAGGCTCAAGTTAGAGTATGTAGGAAAGAGGGAAATTATTTCCCAGTAAAAGTAGGCCTTAGACAAGGATGTGTGATGTCACCGTGGTTGTTTAATATATTTATAGATGGGGTTGTAAGAGAAGTAAATGCGAGGGTCTTGGCAAGAGGCGTGGAGTTAAAAGATAAAGAATCACACACAAAGTGGGAGTTGTCACAGCTGCTCTTTGCTGATGACACTGTGCTCTTGGGAGATTCTGAAGAGAAGTTGCAGAGATTGGTGGATGAATTTGGTAGGGTGTGCAAAAGAAGAAAATTAAAGGTGAATACAGGAAAGAGTAAGGTTATGAGGATAACAAAAAGATTAGGTGATGAAAGATTGAATATCAGATTGGAGGGAGAGAGTATGGAGGAGGTGAACGTATTCAGATATTTGGGAGTGGACGTGTCAGCGGATGGGTCTATGAAAGATGAGGTGAATCATAGAATTGATGAGGGAAAAAGAGTGAGTGGTGCACTTAGGAGTCTGTGGAGACAAAGAACTTTGTCCTTGGAGGCAAAGAGGGGAATGTATGAGAGTATAGTTTTACCAACGCTCTTATATGGGTGTGAAGCGTGGGTGATGAATGTTGCAGCGAGGAGAAGGCTGGAGGCAGTGGAGATGTCGTGTCTGAGGGCAATGTGTGGTGTGAATATAATGCAGAGAATTCGTAGTTTGGAAGTTAGGAGGAGGTGCGGGATTACCAAAACTTTGTCCAGAGGGCTGAGGAAGGGTTGTTGAGGTGGTTCGGACATGTAGAGAGAATGGAGCGAAACAGAATGACTTCAAGAGTGTATCAGTCTGTAGTGGAAGGAAGGCGGGGTAGGGGTCGGCCTAGGAAGGGTTGGAGGGAGGGGGTAAAGGAGGTTTTGTGTGCGAGGGGCTTGGACTTCCAGCAGGCATGCGTGAGCGTGTTTGATAGGAGTGAATGGAGACAAATGGTTTTTAATACTTGACGTGCTGTTGGAGTGTGAGCAAAGTAACATTTATGAAGGGATTCAGGGAAACCGGCAGGCCGGACTTGAGTCCTGGAGATGGGAAGTACAGTGCCTGCACTCTGAAGGAGGGGTGTTAATGTTGCAGTTTAAAAACTGTAGTGTAAAGCACCCTTCTGGCAAGACAGTGATGGAGTGAATGATGGTGAAAGTTTTTCTTTTTCGGGCCACCCTGCCTTGGTGGGAATCGGCCAGTGTGATAATAAAAAAAAATATACATATATATATACACACACACACACACACATATATATATATATATATATATATATATATATATATATATATATATATATATATATACATATATATACACACACACACACACACACACACACACACACACACACACACACACACACACACACATATATATATATATATATATATATATATATATATATATGTTGTGCGGAATATGTAAAACTGGTCAATTAGCAAGAACTCATTTAAAATTAAGTCCTTTCTGAAATTTTCTCTTATACGTTTAAAGATATATTTTTTTCATTAATGTTAATGTAATTTTTTTTTAATTTTGCACCAAAAGAATCTTAGAAAACTTACCTAACCTTATTATAACAAGAACAATTTATTTTAGCCTAACCCAACAAAATATATTTTAGATTTGTTTACAATAATTTAATACTAAACAAACCCAGTGAAATATATTTTTTTCGTTAGGTTCAGAATGATTTTGGCGAAATTATTGCATACACAAATTTTCACTTGCCCTATATGGCAAGATGAGCATTGCTATTTAAGCCAAGATCGCAAGTTCTGCCTATTCGGCACGACATATATATATATATATATATATATATATATATATATATATATATATATATATATATATATATATATATATATATATAATGTCGTGCCGAATAGGTAAAACATGTGATTTTTGTCTTAAACAGCAACGCTCTTCTTGCCGAATAAGGCAAACGAAAATTTGTGCATGCAATAATTTCGCAAAAATTTCGAATGTAACGAAAAAAAAAAATATTTTTCATTGTGTTTGTTTACTAACTATTCAGCTGCAGAGCTTACAAATAGGATGATTTTTCCACCAGTACATTTATGACTCGACTCACGAAATCGTAATGACACGATTGCAAACAAACCATACCACGGGGGGGGATAGAACCCGCGATCAGAGAGTTCTATCCCCGGGTTCTATCCCTCCCCCCGTGGTATGGTTATTTTCCATTTGTGACTTAGTTGAGTTAGAGGTACTTGGTTGAATCAGTAACCCTATTGTCTTATCCCACAGTTCCCTTGGTGGGAAATGAGAATAGGTGTAACATAATAGCTAACAGCATTAAGATGAGAAAGGAAGAAGTGAAAGGGCGGCTCAGAATAAAATCAGGTACAACAAAGGTATTTAAATGTTAGAGAATATATCATTATGTGTAATATAACAAAGAGCAGTGGAAACTGTGTTAGACTATATGATAAATAAAGTCCATAAGTATGTTGCAATAACCCAGTAGACTGAAATTTAAAATATTTGCTCAGCATATTAAAATGAAGATAAGACACATGTGCAAGATTTAGGTGTCTATTTCGAAACGTTTCCCTTACACAGTAGGATTCGTCAGTCGGATACAGAGGAGACAGCGGAAGCAGTGGAGATATAGAGACGATGTAATCAGTCCATCACCCTGGAAGATGTAGTTTTGAGTGGGTCAGTCCATCACCCTGGAAGACGTAGTTTCGAGGGGGTCAGTCCATCACCCTGGAAGACGTAGTTTTGAGGGGGTCAGTTCATCACCCTGGAAGACGTAGTTTTGAGGGAGTCAGTCCATCGCCCTGGAAGACGTAGTTTTGAGGGGGTCAGTCCATCACCCTGGAAGACGTAGTTTTGAGGGGGTCAGTCCATCACCCTGGAAGACGTAGTTTTAAGGGGGTCAGTTCATCAGCCTGGAGAAAAGTTCTCCACAGTCTGGAATAATGTGAAGTTGAAGCTTCAGAATGGTGACTTATATGCCGGCATAGTAGTACACGGGAAAGATAGATTGTAGAGGACTTACAAGCCCACGTCGGGGCTGTCTCCTGAAAATAACTATTTACGTTTATCTACATTACATTATCATGTATTATTTAGGTGTGCCAACCAAGGATAGAAAAGTAGAAGGCTCTCTTCCCTACTCCAGCCACTGCCGGCACATACATAAGAACATAAAGAATGAACACTGCAACAGGCCTACTGACCCATGCGGAGCAGGTCCATGTCCTCCCCCCGGATAAGCCCAATGATCCACCCAATCTGGTCACCTCCACTCAAGGATGGAGCACGGCACCAGACCCAGCAGCACAAGCTAGCCAGGTCCAACTCACACCCACCCACACCCACTCATGTATTTATCTAACCTATTTTTATAACTACATAACGTTTTAGCCTGAATAACTGTACTCGGGCGTTTGTTCCACTCATCCACAACTCTATTACCAAACCAGTGCTTTCCTATATCCTTCCTGAATCTAAATTTTTCCAACTTGAAACCATTGCTGCGAGTCCTGTCTTGGCTGGAAAATTTCAGCACGCTATTTACATCCTCTTTATGCATTCCTGTGTTCCATTTATACACCTCGATCATATCCCCCCTAATTCTACGCCTTTCGAGAGAGTGCAGATTCACGGCCCTCAGTCTATCCTCATAGGGAAGATTTCTGATACATTGGGATCATCTTTGTCATCCTCCTCTGTACGTTTTCCAGAGCATTTATATCGATTCTGTAATACGGTGACCAGAACTGAGCAGCATAGTCCAAATGAGGCCTAACCAAGGATATATAGAGTTGAAGAACAACCAGAGGACTTCTGTTATTTATACTTCTAGATATGAAGCCAAGAATTCTGTTAGCTTTATTGCGAACACTAATGCACTGTTGTCTTGGTTTTAGATTACTGCTAACCAGAACTCCTAAATCCTTTTCGCAATCAGTAGTATTAAGATCTACATTATTTAGTTTATATGTGGCATGGTTATTTTCCTGTTCAACATTTAGAACTTTGCATTTGTCTATATTAAACTGCATCTGCCGTTTCTCCGACCATTGCATCAGTCTATTCAAATCATCCTGGAGTGCCCTAGTGTCCTCATTCTAATGAGGACACTAGAGCACTCCGGCCTATTTTAGTGTCATCAGCAAATTTGCTTACGTCGCTATTTATTCCCTTATCTATGTCGTTTATGTAAATTGTGAACAACAACAGGCCCCTGAGGAACACCGCTTGTGACGTGCCCACATTCTGATTTCTCCCCATTTATGCAAACTCTTTGCTGCCTATTTGTCAGCCATGCTTTTACCCAGAAAAAAATTTCTCCTCCTATTCCGTGTGCCTTAAGTTTCCTCAATAGCCTCTTATGTGGAACTCTATCGAAAGCCTTACTAAAGTCCATATACACAATGTCATATTCATTACCATGATCTACCTCCTCAAACACCTTAGTGAAAATTGTTAGTAAATTCGTAAGACAGGAACGCCCCTTTGTAAAACCGTGTTGAAATTCATTAATCAATCTGTGCCTGTCAAGATGGCTACGAATTGCTTCGGCAATTATTGATTTCATAAATTTTCCCACTATGGATGTAAGGCTTATTGGTCTATAGTTCGAAGCCAAGAACCTGTCACCTGCCTTGTAAATAGGTATTACATTTGCCATTTTCCACTTATCAGGCACTATCCCAGTTTGTAGTGATATGTTAAAAAGATTAGCCAAAGGTATGCTAAGTTCCTCTTTACATTCCTTTAACACCCTTGCAAACAGTTCATCAGGACCTGGGGATTTGTTAGGTTTTAGTTTCTCTATTTGTCTGAGGACCATGTCACTAGTTACCGCAATCGTGCATAGTTTATTATCATCCTGTTCTACATAATCTATTATTTCAGGAATATCGCTAGTATTTTCCTTGGTGAAAATTGAGAGGAAGTAGGTATTGAGAATTTCACACATATCCTTATCACTGTCAGTGATCTGACCAGAGTTACTCTTAAGTGGGCCAATCTTGTCCCTAATCTTACTTCTGTATACGTGAAAGAACGCTTTTGGGTTAGTCTTTGAATCCCTTGTTTAAGCTGTCTTCATTGTTCAGGCATCCTCGTCTCTTCATGTTAATCTGAGATAAAGATTTCATATAACAGAAGAAAAGAAATCGAACGTATATATGGACATGTGTTTGTAGCAGAGAAATGGAATTTAAGCGCAATAAACACCAATGTACTCACTGGCGCAGCCAGAACACTGCTGATATTCTCAGACTCTTCCTGACAAGCAGACATGATGCGTAGGATTCATGTTTATGTATGTAAGCAGACAGCCGCAAGGTTTTCCTCAGAGGTGTATTCGAGTTTATATATGCAACATAGAACCACATGTGTTACTAATATCTTTCGTAATGAACTAATTCTGACTTCAGTTTGTTTCAGAATGCTAGAACTACCCCCTAAAAGTTTCTATTTATAGAAGTAGCAAATTTATTTTTGCCCAGTGTAATTCGAAGGCTTGGGCAGGAGATACACAATTAGACGAGAAAGACTTGGCGAGAGAGGAGGAGGAACAAGAGAAAGGGCATGGAAAGTGGATAAGAGATGTTGTTGAATAAATGAATAGATGCGAGAGGTGCGATGCAATTCACTCCCAGAATCTGGTGGACAAGTGGAATCCGATTGTTTTAGTTCTTTATTCGTTTTGTGCTCGGGAGAGGTTGACGTCTCCTTTCTCTCCCAGATAGAGGTACCAATAGTCACTAGAAAGTGTGGTCGTAGTCTCTCTCTCTCTCTCTCTCTCTCTCTCTCTCTCTCTCTCTCTCTCTTTTCTTTCTCACTCTCCCGTTTCTCCCTGATCATCATGGAAGTCACAGAACCGATCCTAGGAAAACATTTCTGACCTCAGAATGATGGAAGGTTAGAGTGGAAATATTAATGCAATTGATACCTTCTATCTACTCAACAAATGCCTATCTCTCCCAAAGCTCACCTTCTTACGATGCTCCCCAGCCTTCAAAAGTACCAAACTCTAGAACTATGACACACATCTAAATTGCAAATTAGAAAGTGTTCCCAACCTTTTCCCTTGAAGACTGACATGCCTCGCTTCCAGTCAGACAAGATGGACTGGAAATACGAGAAGCCTCCCAAATTGTCCTCCCGGCTTTCTTATCCTCTTACACATCATCAGACGAGGTAATAAAGCAAATGCACCCAGACAACCTGGGTGGTGTAGCAAGGGTACCCGAATATCTCTGCTCCAGCTCTACAACCAGTGGCACAACTGGGACAACCTCATTGCTGAAAAGTGCATAACATGTTCTCTGTTGCGATGTTTAGCAGAGACGATCTGTCTCAAAACTGTGAGCACTAAACTCAAGGGACTTCCTAACAGTAATTATTTCGGCAATGGTTTTGTATATACTGTACTTTAAATTTTCGGCTTTAAATTTGGTTTATGGGTTCCCTTTTAATAATTAAAACATTTAAAAATGGCAAAGAGTTATTTTGTTCAAATTCAGAAGTAAACTTTATGGATGAAGTTAGACTATTTATTCATATAGGAATTAAATCTATATTCCTGGGTATCAAACATCGGATATAATTCACATCTCTGTACCGTTTAGACTCATTACATAGACTTCTGTTTAGCATTCTGGTTTAAAAAAAATGTATAAATTACTAAGGACTAGTGAAAGAAGAATTCCCATTGTCATACATACATGCATACACACATACATACATACATACATACATACATACATACATACATACATACATACATACATACATATATATATATATACATATATTATATATATACTGGATAGTAGTTCTAGTACTTTGAAATCGTTCAAGAACAGCTAAGTTTTTGCCTTTATGGACGGTTCTCTCAACTCCTTCAGGAAAAGAACTTTTCATGTATATAGTGTATATAGCATTCAGATGGTTATGGTGTGAGGGAGATAAAGAAGGAGGAAGAGAGAGAGAGAGAGAGAGAGAGAGAGAGAGAGAGAGAGAGAGAGAGAGAGAGAGAGAGAGAGAGAGAGAGAGAGAGAGAGAGAGAGAGAGAGAGAACCAATAATAAGTTAAAATATGATACAAAATGTAAAACCCTCATAAAAATTTTCGGTAACTAAAATACACTCCAGCCAATCAGATCTCTCCCAGTGGTCACACTTTAATATCTATTTATTTACTAATACATTTATTGAGTCTAATAAACAATGCGCATAATTTTAAGAGATACGTCACAATTTCGTTTTCCATTTTTCTTTAAAAACACTAAATATTCATTTAGTGCTCCTGCCACGTACTCCAGTAATTTAATATATTATTAACAATAATAAACTTTTGGTGAACATAACATAGCATTGTTTGCAGTGTCAGGAAAATTGGGCTTATGAGCCACGATGTGTAAATTTATCAGTACGAGTTAGCTGGAAATTTGCTCGAATTTCATTTTTTGAGATTAAAAGAGTTTTTTTTATGAGAGGTTAGAGGCAATATACATCTTAAATGATGCAGCTACAGTCGGTAAGTTTTAAATTTAGCAAACTTTTAACAGTGTATGCTGTTAACAGTGTATGCTATTAACACTGTATGCTATTAACACTGTATGCTGTTAAGAGTGTATGCTGTTAAGAGTGTATGCTGTTAAGAGTGTATGCTGTTAAGAGTGTATGCTGTTAACAGTGTATGCTGTTAACAGTGTATGCTATTAACACTGTATGCTATTAACACTGTATGCTGTTAAGAGTGTATGCTGTTAAGAGTGTATGCTGTTAAGAGTGTATGCTGTTAAGAATGTATGCTGTTAAGAGTGTATGCTGTTAATTGTGTATGCTGTTAGCAGTGTATGCTGTTAGCAGTGTATGCTGTTAACAGGGTATGTATACTGGAAGATACGCACCTGAGCGGTGTATATCTTGAAAACTCATAAGAGGAAGGATCCATATATAGCTTTAAGAGGAAGTACGATAAGGCTCTTGAAGCCAGAAGAGGGTGAAAAGAGCGAGCAGCGAAGAGCCAGGGATAGAAGCTCTGAATCGAAACCTGCAACCACTTATAGGTGAGTACATACACACACACACACACACACACACAAGACAGAGTAAGAGAAACGACATCTATCGCTTCTCTCCACTAACCCATTCGCAACTATTCAATCGTGCCGCGACGAATGAACCTCGTTTGAAACAGCACCTTTATTCAAGTGGTGAGCATCGGGGGTCTGATCCCCTTGTAGTGGAGCTCCCTGGGAGACCCGCCCAGTATGCAACACTACCCAGTGGTATAGCAACCAACCATACTTTCTTTACTGTGCAATTGTGGATACTATCGAGAAGGCTTCCCCTCATTTCTTTTGTATAACTGTCTTCATGCCTGTGTTTTTGTGTCTGTCTTTTTTGTCAGAGACACAGAATCAGTGACGGAAAAGTAAACTTGCAACCAAAACACAAAGAGATAATGATCGGAAATAAGAGAAAAAAAGATAGACCTCACATAGTCCCCTCTATGTTTTGACTGCAAATCAACGTTTCCGTCATTGATTCTGTGTACTTGAATTTTGGTATGCCTCTGTCCTTCATTCTATCTCCTATCCACCGACCTTCCTCTCCTCACTGTCTCCAACGCACCAGCTGCTTCACATGCAAGCATAATCCTTCCAAGTCTCTTTTGAACTCCAAGCATTAAAATTCAGGCAGACTTACGAGTAGAGCCTAAGACTCTTGAGCTGCGTTAAGTACTTGATTCAAATCTCTTTAAAGTGGAGGGAAACTTCGTCATTAATCCTTTACTGTAGAGCTGAGAAATACAGTATATGCACCGCACGGAAAAGACAGAATTAATATCCATGGGTTCCAATCCTGGTGTTTTTGTGTGTTGACAGTTGTGTTATTACGACTCAGTCTATCTCTAGAAATACAAGTACAATAATTGATAAACATAATAAGCATTGAAATCAGTAAACGTAATTAACAATTAATCAATAAACATAATTAACAATTACATCACTAAACATAATTAACAATGAAATCAATAAACATAATCAATAAACACAATCAACAATTAACTCAATAATTAACAATTAAATCAACCTTTTTATGCATTTCCATTTTGCATAAACGTTTTGAAGTTGTGGACACCGTTCAATATATGCGTATTCTAAATTTTGACAAGCAGAAGACTATATATTTTCTCGCATCTTTTTACGACCATGAGTGTGTGTGTTGAGATCCTCACGTGTCCTGTGTTTACCAGCGGTGGCTTTACCTCTACCTCACTCCGGAATACATTCTGTAACACCTATTTCAGCATTTTAGGACTTTTTATTTAAATTTTTTTTTTTAGCTGTGGACACTAAAACAACCACATGTTTCAATTTTGGACGAATATGTGATTTTTTTTTTTTTTTGCATTTCCTCATTTCAAATTTCAAATTTATCACTATTAATTAAGAGTATTTTTCAGTTCAAGTGATTTTTCTGAAATTAGCTTAGTTATTTTTTTATAACTGCCAAAGATACGGTGCATTTATTTGTAAATTTATATTTTCTTCTGCGTATATGTATCAACTGCAACAGTGTATATACATCGATTTACATTTTCCTGTGTACATGAATGTCGAGGGGAATAACAACATTTTTGATTGGTGGTCACGGCCAGGTGAAATGCATCCTTAATAACCATCGAAGAGTCGATAGGCTTTAAACGTCACAAACCAATCAACCAGCCACCAGATTTTTCTAATTATTCAATGCTGTGAATATTTTACAGTCAAAATCTATCATGGAACCCCTTTTTACTTTCACACATTTTTATTATATTAATCAGCTTAAAATATATTAGCGGTATACGTTTTCATTTTAACAATATATATATATATATATATATATATATATATATATATATATATATATATATATATATATATATATATATATATATATATAGTGTATCTCTTGGATCTTCTGTACCATATTATGTAATAAATATATATATATATATATATATATATATATATATATATATATATATATATATATATATATATATATATATATATATATATATATATATATATATTGCGGATTTTACAGTTATTTTGACTTTTTTTACTTGTTTTATTATATTTCGCTTTATTTATTCCTTTTCCTATATAAATTTTTTCCCATAAAATTTTTATATAAATTACGAACAAAATCTAAGCAAGTACCTTAGAACTAGTTTCTATTTTAGTTTTTTGTTTTATAGTGTGAATTTTCCAGCAGGATTTGTTAAATATATTCCAGGACATGACTGCATATGTAATTTTCTTCAGCAGATTATTTTAAAATGTATCTTTTTTGGTGTCAAGGAGGACAAAAACTATTGCGTGTCTTTATTTGTACAAGATCTTGATGATACTATAGCTGTCTGTTTGTAAGTGATAAACAGTTTTGTGTATCGTAGGTGTTATATGATATAGAAAATATCATGACAGATTACATTCTTTATGGATGATGGATAGTTTTCAACTTGAGTTCCATAAGTAACAAGGTACAATACCGTGAATGGAATAATACACAGATGACCTGCACATAGGAGCTTACGACGACGTTTCGGTCCGACTTGTACCATTTATTTGTGTTTCGTGTTCCAGTATTGTAACTTAATCTTGAATGGAAAGATCATACACCACTCAATATTAAGACCCCTTCCCGTCACCATTCATTAAGACCATCCCTCTCACTGCTAAATATAAAGACCACCACACACACCATTTAGTATAAAGAGCACCACACACCACTCAACATATTGACCACTCAACAAACCCAGCAATATAAAGACCATCCCTTCTTACCACTTCATATAAATAACCACACACATTACTCAGTAAAACGAGTTCCCGTCACACGCTATTCATTATAAGGATCACCGCCCTCATGCCAGTCAATACATTGACCACCGCCACACACTACTCGGTATAAAAACCACTCCACACACTTCTCGGTATAACTTATCTGCAAAACTTAATACAGCTGTAGTTGCACAAATCATCGTTTAGTCACACCTTCCTGTCTTTTCTCAGACGATTTCGTTGAGGTACCACCAAACTTACGACTCCTAATTGTTCACATCTGCGTCGTGAACCCCGCATTGAGAACGATAAATCATAACGCGATTTTTAAGCCGTAAATCGTACACGTCATACTAGTAAATGGAAACGTGATTAAAGCTACTGCGCAGAAGGCCGATATCCAGACAAATATTGACCTTTTTTCCTGTATGGCTGCTAGAAACTGATGCGTAAATGTGTTTGTGTTTGTGTGTTTTATTATACGAGTTTTTGGTGTATTAGATTCCATGTGTTTGCATGAATACCTGGGTGTGTGATTGCGTCCTGACTCTATACAACAGCAACTTATTTTAATTCAGGTCTAACACATGTTATACACAAATTTATCAGTTCGCTATCTAAATAGGTCAAAGTTATTTTAATAATTATTATAATCGCACAAAAGTGTCCCCAAAGTGCTTTTATTTGAGTTTCTACTGATTGAATTTGTGTGTAATTAATATGTTTGCACTTTGAAAATACTGTCTGGATTTTTCTCTCTACTTCTTCTCCCTTTTCTACCTTCTTTCTCGCTTTATGAATCATTGCTTTCACTCCTTCCTTTCTTCTCTCCCAAAGTACCTGTTTTTCTCATTGTCTGTATCCTTAGTACCCTCTTTACCTCTCTCCTCCTTCTCCTCCTTCTCTCGTCTCCTTTCCTGGTCCTCTCTCAGTACCTCCTTCCCCACTTTCTGTAGCCCTCGTTACCTCTCTCCCTCCCCCTCTATATACCTCCCATTTCCCTTCTTCTGTCTCTCTCACCTCAGCAGGAGAAGACGTGTGTCGGCTACGGCTGGCTTCCCCACTGTGATGAGTTTTTGTCTTACTTTGAGAAGTGTGTATGATGGTAGTGAGGCAAGGAAAGAAAATGTTTATTTTGATACGAAGCAACTCAATCGGTGCCAGTGTACCTCAAGGGAGTCGTTGTTTGTTTATTAGTGAAGAGGAAAAAATCTAAGGATATGGGTCTATGTCGTATCTCGTTCAGTGGTGCTCGTTCGATGGGCGTGGAGTAAAGAGATCGTAGTTGTTGTTTTGTTTCAAAAAATTGGGTAAATGAGCAGTGTACTGCTGCCCTATATGAGAGCTACACAGTGCAAACTAAAACTAGCTTTGCTTCTCAGTCAGTTCCTCCATACAAGAAGGATTTTACGCTTAAAGGGATGTAACCAGTTTGCCTGATCTGGAAGGGTAAAGAAGGTCAGTGAGGATATTGTCAAGAATGGATTCTACTCAGGATTCAGTAGCTTCAGAGGTATCACACAGAGTATCTACGCTGCGGTCTCAACTCTGACAGTGCATGGGAGGAAGGTGTAGTAATGGTAAACCAGCCTGATGGTACTGTAATACAGAGGTGTATTATAATTAATAACTGGGCTTCCACCTGACGAACTGAATTGTTTGTCATACTGTTCTTAAGCTTGTGGAAGCTACGACCTTTGACAACTTAACTGTAAATGACTCACTTCCCTCATTACTTTGTCTAAATAGCACGAGACCTGTATGAGGTATGGTTGTGTATGAAACCAAGCACAGATATACAGAAATTAATAAGAAAAGGATTACTCAGGCTTGTGTGAAGTCCTCTCATATATGCCTCTAGGAGCATGACAAAGCTGATTAAATTGACTAAACAACCATTAAATAATAATAATTTTCATTATAATTTTTTTTTTCAGAGTTTTAAGAAGCTCTGTCAGAAAGGGACTAGTAAACGAGTTTGAAGGAAGTAGGACTTTACAGATAAGAACTAGCAGATTTATTGGCCATGACAGTGAAATGTGTCATATCAGAATGCAAAGTGCCAAATTAAAAATATCTATGGAAAGAGTAACAAGATCAATCAATTGCAAGATGTTGTTACTGCTAGATTAAGGCCAGGGTATATGTATCTCTGGCAGCACGGTTTGCATGAGGATGTTAATAACATAAAATGCAAAGTGTGGGGCAGAGACAGGGCCATACACTAACACTATACATTATCTTAAAAAGACATTTCTATGGAAAGCTTACAGGATGTGACAAATAACCTTATTGTTAATCATATCTGAAATCTTGAGAATGTATCCACATTTTGTGTCAGTTAGATAAGTGAATCGATTTTTTTTACGAAACTGCTACCCAATTATGACTAATTATTTCTTTGTGGTGAAAAGATACAATTTATTTTAAATTGTATTATATACTATAATGAATATTTTAACTATACGAAGTAATTGTAATCTATTGAATGGCTAATATTTCTTTTCAGTACTGTAACGATGGACAGTAGAGCAGTGTTACAGCACCTCAGTAATCCTGCTCCGAGCTACCGCTCACTGGATAAGCCGAGGATGAACAACAAACTAGCCGCTCAGGCGGCACAACTAACTTCGTTTCTTCAAGCAGAGCTGGAGGTAATATTGCTTGAATATTCTCAACTCTCATGACTGTCTATAGCACACACACACACACACACACACACACAGTAGCGACCAGTGAAGATGCGGGGCCAGGAGCTAGGACTCGACCCCTGCAACCTCAACTAGGTGAGTACACACACACACACACACACACACACACACACACACACACACACACACACACACACACACACACACACACACACACACACAGGAGGAGGACCTCAACATGAGATTTAAGGAAGTATTTACAGAGGAGACAAAAAAGACTCTTGGAAGACAGAACAGGGGAGTACACCGACAAGGGATATACCAACAAGTGCTGGATGAAATACATACAACCGAGGAGGAGGTGAAGAAGCTGCTAAGTGAACTTGATACGTCAAAGGCGGTGGGACCGGACATCTCTCCGTGCGTCCTTAGAGAGGGAGCAGAGCGTTTTGTGGTGTGCCACTAACAACAATTTTTAACACATCCATTGAAGCTAGGCAACTACCTGGGGTATGGAAGACGTCAAATGTAGTCCCTATTTTTAAGAAAGGAGACAGACACGAGGCACTAAACTACAAAGTCATGGAGAAGATTATCAGGAGGAGAGTGGTGAAGCACCTAGAACGGAACAAGCTTATAAACGACTACCAGCACGGATTCGGGAAGGAAAATCTTGTGTCACAAACCTAATGGAGTTTTATGACAAGGTAACAGACGTAAGACACGAGAGAGAGGGATGGGTACATTCCATTTTCTTGAACTACAAGGTCTTCGATGCAGTTCCTCACAAGAGGTTAGTGCAAAAGCTAAAGGATCAGGCACATGTAACACGAAGGGCACTGCAATGGATCAGAGAATACCTGACAGGGAGGCAACAATGATAAAGACAGTAACTGCAGGTGACGAGGTGTCTTAGTGGGCGCCTGTGACGAGCGGGGTTCCACAGGGGTCAGTCCTAGGACAAGTGATGTTTTTGGTATATGTGAATGACATGACAGAAGGGATAGACTCAAAAGTGTCCCTGTTTGCAGATGATATGAAGTTAATGAGGAGAATTAAATAGGATGAGGATCAGGCTGGAAGACTGGTCCGCAACTGGGTCCTCGAATTTAACCCCGCCAAATGCAAAATAATGAAGATCAGGGGAAGGCAAAGAAAACTGCAGACAGATTATAGGCTCCGTAGCCAAAGACTGCAAACCTCACTCAAGGAAAAGGATCTTGGGCTGAGTATAATACAGAGCACATCTCCTGAGGCGCACATCAGCCAGACAACTGCTGCAGCATATGGGTGCCTGCCAAACCTAAGAATAGCTTTTCGACATCTAAGTAAGGAGTCATTCATGACACTGTACACTGTACACGTCAGGTCCATATTGGAGTATGCAACACCAGTATGGAACCCACACCTGGTCAAACACGTCAAGAAATTAGAGAAAGTGCAAAGGTTTGCAGCAAGACTATTCCCAGAATTATGGAATATGAGATACGAGGAGAGCTTAAGGGAAATCAACCTGACGACACTGGAGAATAAGAGGGATAGGGTGGACATGATAACTACATATAAAATACTGTGAATAATTGACGAGGTGGATAGGGACAGAATGTTTCAGAGATGGGGCATAGCAAAAAGGGGTCACAGCCAGAAGGTGAAAACAGAAGATTTACAGGGATGTCAGAAAGTATTTCTTAAGTCATTGAGTTGTCGAAAAGTAGAACAATCGGGAGAGTGAAGTAATGGAGACAGGATCCATACATAGCTTTAAGAAGTGGTACAATAAAGCCCTTGGAGCAGAGATAGTGAACCTAGTAGTGACTAGCGAAGAGACGTGGCCAGGAGCTGCAAATCAACCCCTGCAAATAGAGGAGTATGCACTCACACACACACACACACACACACACACACACACACACACACACACACACAATGGGGCCAGATAATATCTCCCCGTGGGTCCTGAGAGAGGGAGCAGAGGCGCTATGTGTACCCCTAACAACAATATTCAATACATCTATCGAAACAAGGAGATTGCCTGAGGCATGGAAGACAGCAAATGTAGTCCCAATCTTTAAAAAAGGAGACAGACATGAAACACTAAACTGCAGACCAGTGTCACTGACATGTATAGTATGCAAAATCATGGAGAAGATTATCAGGAGAAGAGTGGTGGAACACCTAGAAAGAAATGATCTCATCAACAGCAGCCAACATGGTTTCAGGGACGGGAAATTCTGTGTCACAAACCTACTGGAGTTCTATGACATGGTGACAGCAGTAAGACAAGAGAGAGAGGGGTGGATGGATTGCATATTCTTGGACTGCAAGAAGGCGTTTGACACAGTTCCACACAAGAGATTAGTGCAAAAACTGGAGGACCAAGCAGGGATAACAGGGAAGACGCTACAATGGATCAGGGAATACTTGTCAGGAAGACAGCAGGGAGTCATGGTACGTGGCGAGGTGTCAGAGTGGGCACCTGTGACCAGTGGGGTCCCACAGGGGTCAGTCCTAGGATCAGTGCTGTTTCTGGTATCTGTGAACGACATGACGGAAGGAATAGACTCTGAGGTGTCCCTGTTTGCAGATGACGTGAAGTTGATGAGAAGAATTCACTCGATCAAAGACCAGGCAGAACTACAAAGGGATCTGGACAGGCTGCAGACCTGGTCCAGCAATTGGCTCCAGGAATTCAATCCCACCAAGTGCAAAGTCATGAAGATTGGGGAAGGGCAAAGAAGACCGCAGACGGAGTACAGTCTAGGGGGCCAGAGACTACATACCTCACTCAAGGAAAAAGATCTTGGGGTGAGTATAACACTAGGCACATCTCCTGAAGCGCACATCAACCAAATAACGGCTGCAGCATATGGGCGCCTAGCAAACCTCAGAACAGCATTCCGACATCTTAATAAGGAATCGTTCAGGACCCTGTACACCGTGTACGTTAAGCCCATATTGGAGTATGCGGCACCAGTTTGGAACCCACACCTAGCAAAGCACGTAAAGAAACTAGAGAAAGTGCAAAGGTTTGCAACAAGACTAGTCCCAGAGCTAAGAGGTATGTCCTACGAGGAGAGGTTAAGGGAAATCAACCTGACGACACTGGAGGACAGGAGAGATAGGGGGGACATGATAGCGACATACAAAATACTGAGAGGAATTGACAAGGTGGACAAAGACAGGATGTTCCAGAGATTGGACACAGTAACACGGGGACACAGTTGGAAGTTGAAGACACAGATGAATCACAGGGATGTTAGGAAGTATTTCTTCAGCCACAGAGTAGTCAGTAAGTGGAATAGTTTGGGAAGCGATGTAGTGGAGGCAGGATCCATACATAGCTTTAAGCAGAGGTATGATAAAGCTCATGGTTCAGGGAGAGTGGCCTAGTAGCGACATCGTGACACTGTAAAATAAAATATTACCAAATTGCATTTACATACAAAGAAATACATATACTGTAGGAACCAAATTTATTTTCCCAATGCTTCACAGTTACCATCCTGGAAATCACAAAACAAATGCCACTTCACATAAACTATGCAACACCAACTAAATTTAGGCTGACCCACGATTAGTTGGGCAAGACTAAGCTGCTCTATATTACATTAATTTATCAGTGTAGGTTAGGTGGCTCACCAAGTCTGTTGCAAAATAATAGACTGAACATTACTTTAATTAACACTGCAACACTTGACCGTCACTGACTATAGACCATGATAGTCAATATATACTATACATATTTACATACTCATACACACATATTTATAAATACTTATACATATACATATGTAAACATATGCAAACAAAGCTGCATGTATACAAGAGTACACACAAGTACGTTGTACAATGGTCATATTGTACTTCGGAAACGCATGTAAGAGAACCGTGGTTGACGGTAAATATTTATTTATGTGCACATTAAATACAAAACCAGATTTTGTAATGCAGTTAAGAGGCAATGGTTATGACATATACATAATGTATATGCATATGAGTACATTAGTTTGCATATTTACACGTAATCGCACGGTGCACTTCCTACACAACTGGGACGCTATTTACTTTCTAGCTAGTGCCGATAAATTTAGGATGGACAACGAGGATATTCTCAAGCACTCCCGAGTAGATGAAATATGCATACAGCTCGAAAAAGCCTTATACCATAGGGTGAAATTCCCGATAGCAGAACACTGAACTGGTGAGAAAGACAATAGCTGCAGTGAAGTATTTTAGTGGCACGTTCCACTCACTGGTGGTCTTTATAAAGTACATAATACATATGAGATACTAACTGGTTGGCGTCACCACACTACCTTACTCTGAGAAACTTTCTCTCATTCCACTTGTTCCTGCTCTAGCAACAGTGCATGACTCCTGATGACACACGGAAACGTGTGAAAGATCTTGAGCTGAAAAGTTTCATTCTGCTTGGTTTGTCTTGCATTGTCTACGACTGTGTTGCCTATGTATTTCTTCTGTATTTGTATACAAGATGATGAAAAAATAATTCAGCTCGTGGAGAATGCATGTACATTAATAATTTACAAAAAAAAATGAATGTGATTGTATTGGTCATTATGATTGTCACATTCGAATACACAATGAATCATGCCAGTGAACACTTTATTTTAATTTCTTTTGATATATGTGGGTGATTTCAATACATTGTTCGTCAGAAAACACCATAACAAGTAATCCAACCTTGTACTAATGACCATTGAAACAGGACAGATACACAAGCACAGTTCCACAAAAGCAGTTCATCGCTCTTCCAGGGATATAAAGAGATCACCGGCAGGGAGGCTGGAGGGCATATTCTAGATGCTGGGTAGCAAAGATCGGTGTTTTCAAATCACGGAAATGGATGGGGTTCGAGCCCCTGGCAAGCGAGTCCTAAAACTCATTTGCCATGGGTTCAAATCCCACCCATTCCCTGATTTGTTTGCATTCGTGTTATTACGATTTCGTGGGTCAATCAGTATTTTCTCTTGGCTGGGCACTGATGATCTCGTTGACAATATCGTGTCTAATTTAACAATGCAGACCGTACTGATTGAATACCACTTTGTAAAGAACTCTCATACACTAACTTTTCGCCCTTAAATTAACAACACTCTTTACCTCATCATTCCAACACTCGCTCCTCTTCCTTCTGGCACCCACCCTCCTACCCCCACAAACTTCTGTTGCACTGTCTAACACCTCATTCTTAAATCTGTCCCATTCATCTTCGACTGCCTCCTTATTACCCACACTCTCTCTCAATCCCATCTTAATTCCAATAGTTCTTCATCTCTTACCCTAAATATATTTTTTAAGATATTCTTTCTCACTTCCATCATACTGTAAAGTATGTTTTCAATAATTATATAACTTACTAATTCTGTCTGTCTGCCTCTGTTTCTCTGTTTCTTCCTCTGTCTGTCTGTCTGTCTCTCTCTCTCTCTCTCTCTTCCTCTTCCTCTCTCTCTCTCTTCCTCTCTCTCTTCCTCTCTCTCTCTCTCTCTCCCTCTCTCATTTGCTCACTCTGAATGTGTTTGATCGGATTTTATCCTCTTTCCTGCAACACTGCAAGCTCCTGATGATGTATTGATTGCAACATGAAAGCCTAGAGCTATCTTTCAACTCCACCTGTGGTTGTTTTGCATCTTGTATCGTTTGTTTGTGCTTTTTTACATCCATGTGCACGAACACACACACACACACACACACACACACACACACACACACACACACACACACACACACACGCACACATACATATTATATATATATATATATATATATATATATATATATATATATATATATAAATGTATATATATACATCTATATATATATATATATATATATATATATATATATATATATATATATATATAGAGAGAGAGAGAGAGAGAGAGAGAGAGAGAGAGAGAGAGAGAGAGTGAGATGGATAAACAGATAGATATGGTAGTGAGTTATTACGATGTACACATCTATATACATAGTACTAACAATACATTCAAACATAACACGACGCGCACATGTGAGGAAGGAATAGATGTCTTAATATTTCTACAGAATACGACAGATAGGTGGCGAAATAGATGGGTTGAATAATGGAAAGTGACGGTGAATGAAGGTTGGTTGTGGAGGGAGGGGGGGTGATGTTAGAGTGGAAGATGATGTTGTGAGGGAAGGAGAGAAGGGGTAGGTGTAAAAAATGAAGGGATGATGTTGGGGTTAGGGAAGTTAGGGGTAGGGGGATGGGGGAAGCAGTAGAGGTTGAAGATTGAAAAACAGGGTAGTGGATGGGTTAGAGAGGAATGGTGATGATGTGTGGGTGCGAGTTGGTGGTGATTGTCTCTGGGGAAGGTGTTGCTGGTGATGGGAGTGATAGTGGTAGTACTGGTCGTGTTGACAGTGGGTGTGGTGGTAGCGGTACAAGTGGTAGTGGAGGTAGGTGCTTGTGGTCGTGGTGGGTGTGCTGGTGAGGATGGAAATAATAATAATAATAATAATAATAATAATAATTATAGGTAGTAGGTTGGTAGACAGCAACCGCCCAGGGAGGTACTACCGTCCTGCCAAGTGAGTGTAAAACGAAAGCCTGTAATTGTTTTACATGATGGTAGGATTGCTGGTGTCCTTTTTTCTGTCTCATTAACATGCAAGATTTCAGGTACGTCTTGCTACTTCTACTTACACTTAGGTCACACTACACATACATGTACAAGCACATATATACACACCCCTCTGGGTTTTCTTCTATTTTCTTTCTAGTTCTTATTCTTGTTTATTTCCTCTTATCTCCATGGGGAAGTGGAACAGAATTCTTCCTCCGTAAGCCATGCGTGTTGTAAGAGGCAACTAAAATGCCGGGAGCAAGGGGCTAGTAACCTCTTCTCCTGTATATATTACTAAATGTAAAAGGAGAAACTTTCGTTTTTCCTTTTGGGCCACCCCGCCTCGGTGGGATACGGCCAGTGTGTTGAAAGAAAGAAGAATAATAATAATAATAATAATAATAATAATAATAATATTAATAATAATAATTGTTATTATTATTATTATTATTATTATTATTATTATTATTATTATTATTATTATTATTATTATTATTATTATTGTTATTATTATTATTATTATTATTATTATTATTATTATTATTATTATTATTATTGCTGTTGTTATTGTTGCTATTATTATTATAATAAGAACGGCAGCAGCAGCAATATCAACAACAATAACAAAAGCAACAACAATAACAAAAGCAACAACAATAACAAAAGCAACAACAATAACAAAAGCAACAACAATAACAAAAGCAACAACAATAACAAAAGCAACAACAATAACAAAAGCAACAACAATAACAACAGTATTATGACGTCCACGCACGTCCGGGAAGACAGTAATGATATGAGTGATGGTGAACGTGTTTTCCTTCCTCAGCCTACACTGCCTTTGTGCGAAACGTCCTATGTGTAATAACAACAACAACAACAAAAGTAATAATAATAATTTATTTTTTTTAATCTTTATTTTTTTTCTCTGCTCCTGTTCCTTAGCTTACTTTCTCTTTTTTATTTTCCTCACTTCCTTCTTTTCTTACCTCTTTAACCGTGTTATTGTTTTCTCCTCTCTGATTTCTCTTCTGTTCCTCACGAATCCACTTCTCTCTTCTTTCGTCCTCTTTTTTTTTCTTTTCTCTTGTATGGATTCCTTCGTTTTTTTCCCTTCTGTCTTCCCTTTTTCTTTTACATTTTCTCTGCTGTCTCTTCTGCCTTCATCTTTACCCTCTCCTCCTCTCCACCCACTTCTCTTAATCCTCTCTAATGCCTCATCTCTTCTTCTTTCATCTACTTTCATCTTTTTTCCTCTGAGGCCCCTCTCTTTTTACTCTCTTCTTTCACATCTCTTCTTTTTTTATCTCCTTCCATCTTTCCATTTCTCCATTCCCTCTCTTTTTCTTGATTCTTTAATCCTTTCTAACTCTTAATTCTGTCATCATCTTCCCTCTTTTACCTCTCCCCATCATCTCTCTTCTCTTTTCTCCATTCCTGTCTTATTTCTTCTCCTCTCTTTCATTTTCTCCTCTGCTCTCTTCTCATCTCCTCTTCTATCCCTTCTTTGTCTCTTCCCTTAGTCGACTGTCCGTGAAAGTAATACGTCCATTTAACGATTAGGGGATGAAGGATCGAGCCTCCGTTGCTCCGTGCCCTGAATTGCTCACACAGATTTAGTTCTGTATACATATATATGTCGTGCAAAATAGGCAAAATTGGTCAATTAGCAAGAACCAAAAGAACCTTAGAAAACTTATCTAACTTTATTATAACATGTACAATATAATTCAGCCTAATCCAACTAAATATATTTTAGATAAGTTTACAGTAATTTAATAATAAACAAACACAATGATTTTTTTTTTCGTTAGGTTCAGAATGCTTTTTGCGAAATTATAGCATACACAAATTTTCGCTTGCCTTATTCGACAAGAAGAGCGTTGACGGATAATTTAACGGGCTCTGAAACCAGACCTGCTCCCCCCCAACAACTACAAACAGTCGCACTGGGATGGTCCGATAGTGGAGAAAATAGCCTCAACAATGCTTCAGAGTGTGTCAGGGAAGGATAGAGCCTGCCTCCTGGCAGTGAGAGCTCCTCATGCAGAGGACTTTCTGTTGGTTGTTCCCAACTCTAGCCTTGGCAAACGGCTCGACCCACAGACCATCCGCATTGGTGTTGCCCTTCGACTTGCCGCCCCTATTCCCGCCGAACACAGGTGTATTTGTGGCAGTGAAGCAGCAGACCGATTCCGATACCATGGTCTTGTGTGCCGTAAATCCGAGGGAAAGATTGCAAGACATGAGGTTAATAACATTATCAAGAGGAGCCTCACAACAGCCGGATGCCCAGCAGTAAGGGAGCCACCCCAACTATGCAGATCTGATGGCAGCCACAAGCATCCAGATGGTATCACACTTCAGGCCTGGACAGACGGTAAGCAGGTGGTGTGGGACTACACATGTGCATCTACCTTGGCTGATCTCCAGTACACCAGGGAGGAAGGAGGGGCAGCCGCCAGCTTCAGGGAGTCCCAAAAGTCTAGAAAATATGGAGAACTTGCCCATCATTGTATGTTTGTTCCCATAGGCTCAGAGACCCTTAGCTCATAGGGAAAAAGTGCATCTAATTTCCTTAAGGAGCTAGGCAAAAGACTCATCAGGGTAACTAGGGATCCCAGGGCAGCTAGTTTTCTGTTGCAGCGACTCAGCACTGCTGTTCAGAGGGGTAATGCTTGCTGTATGTTGGGCACGCACCCCAGTTCTGAAGAGCTGGATGAGATTTTTGCATTATAAATTATGTGTTTGTTACTGATTATAATTTATAATCAGTGACAAACACGTACTAGACATGTATCTCTCACATTTCATGTACTGTATATGCCATCTTTATATCAACAACGTATCTCTTAAACCTTTTGTACCATATTATGTAATAAAATATACCTATTGGCAAAAAAGAATGAAAAGATGGGGTGGTACGGGAAGTGGAATATTTAAACGGCTTCAGGAAGAAATCCAAATACTCTTCCTTGAAGCCTTTTTATCCACTTCTCCGAGGCTATCGGTCCCACAATTTACACCAGAGGTGGACATCCCCCCGCACACACACACACACACACACACACACACACACACACACATATATATATATATATATATATATATATATATATATATATATATATATATATATATATATATATATATATATATATATATATATATATAACAATTTTTGTTTCTCCTCCCTGCTCTTCTCTTTCTCTTCTCTCCCGCCTCTTCTCCACCGTCCCTTAATTACCTCCCAAACTTTATCCACAATATCCAGACTGATTAATCCATTCCAGTCTCATCTCGACATATCTATTTTTTTTATCCAACAACCTTATTACAACATTTATTAAATCATCGCAGGGGATAAAAAAAAAACCGAACTTGCAGGAGAACTTGAGTTTAATTGGCCCGGAAGCAGCCAAGTTGTGTACACAACGTCCGCCTAAGTGTGCTCCGCCGGAACCTTCCATTAGGCTCAATTCAACTTTGTCAGTAATTTTCAGAGTGTTTTTTTTTAGGGAGGGGAGGGGAGGTGGGTAGGCCTCCTCAGGCGTCTTCCTACAAGCTGGTCGTCATTTTTGAGTTGTCACAGGCAGTGTTTATTTGTTTGTTTCTTTCTTTTTGGTGTTGTCGAGGTCGTTGTTGTTTTTTTGTCGTTGTTGTGTTTGTTGTTTTTTGTTGTGGTTGTTGTTGTCATTTTTTTCGTTTGTTTTTGTTCTTATTGCTATTGTTGTGCTTAGTGGTGCGTTTGTTATTGTTGTTGTTCTTGTCTGTTGTTATTGTTCGTGTCTGTTGTTGTTAGGTGTTGTTAGGTGTTGTTAGGTGTTGTTCTTGTCTGATGTTATTATTAGGTTAGGTTGTTATTGTGCTTGTTTGTTGCTGTTGTTCTTGCCTGTTGTTGTGCTTGTCTGTTGTTATTATTAGCTTAGGTTGTTGTTGTGCTTGTCTGTTGCTGTTGTTCTTGTTGTTCTCATCGTCGTCACGTTAAATAATACTTCATCGTCATAGTTTAATTAATACATCATCACCATAATGATGGCTGGGTTATGCACGATCCCCATCAATGTGCGTATATGATTGCTGCCTATACTCGTACTTAATTGCTAATTGCGCGTGTATAAATCGCTATGTACAAGAGTAGATGCATGCAAAGTACATACATGATCCTTGGCTACGCACGTATGCAGCGGCTGTCAAGTGCATTGCTTAAGATCGTTGTCTACGCCGTCAGTCTTTGCTGTTATCTGTGAATTATGGTTGGCCTTCGCGATTCTTACCCCCAGGTTAGACCTGAAGAATTAAAAGATAATAGAAGTTTCCAGCAGCGGTCACTCGATACAGTCATAGTGTAGTCAGGAAGTGGAATAGCCTAGCATGTGAGGTAGTGGAAACAGGAACCATACATAGCTTTAAGACGAGGTATGATATAGCTCATGGAGCAAGGAGAGAGAGGACCAAGTAGCACTCAGTGAAGAGGCGGGGCCAGGAGCTGAGTATCGACCCCTGCAACCACAATTAGGTGATTACAATTAGGCAAGTACACCGAGCGCTCCAAACAGTGCTAAAATCGCCTCAAAATATCGTTCAGTACTCTCTAGTTTAGTGACAAAATATCGTCAATACTAAGCGACTCCTAGATGGTCCGGTAATTCACTTAAACGGGACTTGTTCCACATGTTCTTATCCAAGTCAATCACTCGGGTTTTTTTTTTTTTTTTTGTATTCAAAATAAATTTTGGTCCTTGTTCCTTGAGAAAGATCTGTGAATGAGGCGCCCATAACGGAGATAAAACACCTCAATTACTGGGAGCGCTTGAGGTTCCTAAACCTGTATTCCCTGGAACGCAGGAGGGAGAGATACATGATTATATACACCTGGAAAATCCTAGAGGGACTAGTACCGAACTTGCACACGAAAATCACTCACTACGAAAGCAAAAGACTTGGCAGACGATGCACCATCCCCCCAATGAAAAGCAGGGGTGTCACTAGCACGTTAAGAGACCATACAATAAGTGTCAGGGGCCCGAGACTGTTCAACTGCCTCCCAGCACACATAAGGGGGATTACCAACAGACCCCTGGCAGTCTTCAAGCTGGCACTGGACAAGCACCTAAAGTCAGTTCCTGATCAGCCGGGCTGTGGCTCGTACGTTGGTTTGCGTGCAGCCAGCAGCAACAGCCTGGTTGATCAGGCTCTGATCCACCAGGAGGCCTGGTCACAGACCGGGCCGCGGGGGCGTTGACCCCCGGAACTCTCTCCAGGTAAACTCCAGGTAAGGTGTGTGTGTGTGTGTGTGTGTGTGTGTGTGTGTGTGTGTGTGTGTGTGTGTGTGTGTGTGTATTCCCTTGTCCTTTAAGAAAGGCATGTGAAGGAGTGTTAAGGTGTGTGTGTGTCTGGCAGGTCGTTTACATATATTAGGAACAACAATCCAAGTCCTGATATTGTAGACCCTCCCTCCCTCAACTCGGTACTCCCTCCTGTTCTGCTGTCTCATCATTTACTATCACTCTCTACATTCTACAACTCAGACAGTCGCTGACCCACTGGGTGACTCTGCCTTTGAACTCTGCCTACTCCTCAAACATCCGGACTAATCTCTGACGTGCTACTGTACAAAATACTTTGCTGCAGTCAGAAAAGAATCACTCCGCTCAGCCCTTTCTAACTTGTTTTATTTTTTTCACTGTCTTTGAACGCCTGTAAATTTGTAAGACAAGATTTTACATACTTAAATTCATGTTGGTTTTCTCTAAAGAATTTTCCGTATGCTCAAATTTCTTTTCTTAATATCGATTCCAGAACTTTTGACAATATGCATGTAATTCAGTACTTTTTGTCCGTCCTCCTTTTTAAATATGGGAATCACATTTGCTTTTTTTTTTTTTTTACTTTACTGGCTTTTGTTCCGATTAGGGAGAATGGTTGTGTGTGTGCGTTTGTTTATGTGTGTGCACGCGAGTTTGTGTGTGTGAACTTACCTATTTATTTTTATTTATTTACTTATTTTGTGGTCGAGACTCAACTCCTGGTTCCGCCTCTTAATTGAGTAACCGAGTTTCGCTTTAAACTTATTAGCGTGTTTTATTGAGCCTGTTCTTAAAATGTTGCATGGAATCTGTCTTCGTTTAAGAAATATTTCTTGACATCCCTGTGTCTTGAGCTTCCAACCGTGTCCATGTGCATTCGTCACCGTCAACGGTCACCGTTGACGGTGACTGGCTTCCTTCAGTAACCATGAAGTCTTCTCAGGTACTGTTGATATCGACGCTCTGAGTCCTAATTATTCTCTCTGTTCTTCTACAATCCCGTATGAAGGTAGATGGACTCGGTAAACTCCAGAAGATATCAGTGATTTTTCAGGCACTTCCAACGGGATTTGCCAATACACCTCGTCCAACAGGGAATCGAACTCCCCTGCTTTCGAGTGGAAGTCTAACACTCTTCTACTGTGCTTCAGGTTGACAATAACACAAACCCTTTTAGAATTATCACAGACGAGAGTACATTAATGTTGATGAATAGGTCTGTTTTCCATATCACCTACACCCCTAAACCAGAAGAAAAGCAAGGCACATTATCTAACATCATTAACTTCAATGTTAAGTTGTACATTATTATGTGACCGCCCCCGCGGCCTGGTCATTGACCGGGTCGCGGGGGAGTTGACCCCCGAAACCCTTTCCAGGTAGGGTACCTGGGCAGCATTATTCCTAGAGAGGCAATTCAGCTCGTGACCAAGGCGAAGAAATCAATATTGATCTATGGAAGGAAATCAAGCTTAAATTCTCACGATCAACAACCCTTTTGCAGCATCAACAAACCCTCCTTGAAAGGGGTAAGATGCAAAGGCCCTGGTTAAAGTTGATTAACCAAGCTCCCGGGCAGGGTTGTCAGGGCCAATTATTACCACCAGATCGTGTCCTGTCATCCTATTTCCTCACCTGGTAATATGCGGCTACGCTAGTCCCTATAATACAAGAGTCTTACACTAATAAGTGTCAGATATAATCACAAAGTAGAGCGAGTGATGCATGAAGGTAATGAGCTCCTGCCATAGAGCAAATAACTATATTTCCCTATAGTTAACTTGATAATTTTGTTCTGGTGCAAATCAGTACAATTACATACCTGTTTATTTACTAAAAATATATCTAATAAAAATAACTGATCAATAATCAAATATTTTTAAAAATACAAAGCTTGGGATATTTTTTGCTACTGCAAAAAGTACATTATGAGCACACACACACACACACACACACACACACACACACACACACACACACACACACACACACACAGCAATAACAGTAGCAGGTTAAACAAGAAACAGTAGCAACCACAGAAGTAAGTTAGGATTGCTGATGTTCCTTGACGCCGGTGAGAGACTGTTGATTTGAGGAATTAGACCTGACCATCTCTTTCTTGGATGGAATCTCATTGCCTCTCATTTCCCACGAGCATTCAGTGGCAACCCCTAAGAATTCGGCGCTTCCTTCCTGCATAATAATAATAATAATAATAATAATAATAATAATAATAATTAATAATAATAATAATTTGCAAAATTAAAGCAGAAGGAACAAACAACAACAGCAGCAGCAGGTTAAAGATACAGTAGCAGCAACAACAACAGCAGCACAATAAGCCAGCAGCAACAGCAACAACAACAACAGTAGCTGGTTAAGGCAGAAGTAGCAACAAAAAGGGAAGCAAGTTAAAGATGAAATAGTTACATGAACAAAAACAGCAGATTAAGGCAGAAGAAGAAGCAACAACAACAACAAGTTAAGAGCAGCAGCAGCAGCAGCAGCAGCAGCAGCAGCAGCAGCAGCAGCAGGTTAAAGATGAAGCAACAGTAGCAACAGCAAAGGTAAGTTAAGACGGCAGCAGAACAATAGTAGCAGCAGGTTAAAGCAGAAGCAACAACAACAGCTACAAGAACAACAGCAGCAATAACAAGAGCAGGAGGTTAAGATAAAAACAACAATAGAAGGTCAAGACAAAAGCAGAAGTAACAGCAGCAGCCGGTTAAGACAAAAGCAACAATAGCAACAGCATTAGGCAGACGCAGCTGTAGTAGAAACATCAAACACAAGCAATAGCAACAGGAAGAGTAAGTGCCTACCTACCCATGAGCAGTAACAGCAGCAGCAGCAGCAGCAGCAGCAGCAACAACAACAACAACATTAGGAAGCAGAGTATAAGCAGGATGACCATCAGCAGGAATACAGTAAGCAGGAGACTTGCTACATATCGCCAGAGGTATACAACCATCACGTGACGTAAGTGAGCCGTTGTCATGGTCACCAGCCACCCGGTGTTAATTACTCCTGCGGCTGAGCTCTATCTCAACGCAGGTGTACAAGTGCAGCTGGTGATGCCGGGTGTGTGTGTGTGTGTGTGTGTGTGTGTGTGTGTGTGTGTGTGTGTGTGTGTGTGTGTGTGTATGTGTGTGTAACAAGTTATTTGTAGTCATAGGAGCAGAGCTAAGCTCGTGGTGTCCCATATTAAGCAATTCTTAATTATTTTTATTTTAATTTCTAATTGTTGTAATAGTTGCCATCGGTTCAAGCCCCACCCGTTCCCTGATGTGTTTGTAATTGTGCTGTTACAATTTCGTGAGTCCTGAATCGCACCTTTTTTTTTTCTCTTTGAAATGAATAGTGTAATTCTTGGCCCAGTCCTCTAAAAGTTTGTTACAAAGTGCATTGCTGACAACAGCCCTTGGTATAGTTGTTACGGTGGTATGCGTGCGTAGAGGTATACATAGGAATACTCCTGCACACACACACACACACACACACACACACACAGGGACTGACTTCTTGATAGGAGCGAAACAGATACACAAAGATTCAGTTAGATGTTAAAGACACATATATATGTAACAAGGATGCCAGGAAGCATTTCTTCAGCCTCATTAGTGGGGACAGGCTCCATTTATAATTTTAATAATAGGTATGACAGGACGGAGTAATTTAGGGAGTGAATCTATCAAGCGGCATGTTAATAGGCAGGGTCAGGAGCTGAGACTCGACTCATGCAACCAGAAATTGGTGAGTACACAGGTAGTAATGTAACCACTGGATATTCTTTCAGACATATTACCACAAGCTCTGTTCTGTTAATATATATATATATGTATATGTATATATATATATATATATATATATATATATATATATATATATATATATATATATATATATATATATATATATATATATATATATATATATATATATATATATATATATATATGTATATATATATATATATATATATATATATATATATATATATATATATACGTATATATATATATACGTATATATATATATATATATATATATATATATATATATATATATATATATATATATATATATATATATATATATATATATATATATATATATATATAACACTAAGGTTCTGGAGACTACCAACCCTCAAACAGTAGCAGTAACAACCATCTCAAGTGACGTTGTTCACTGCTCACCATTCTTTACATTTGCCAGGTTTGTCAGCCCAGCTCCAACAAGCACTTGTAGTCTCTCTACCTAGTGTTGTGAGTGACCCAGTGAACGTGAAAATCCCGGACTGTGTCAGCAAATAGCATAACAATTTTTTTCATTTTTAGCGTTGCGGTGTCTTCGTGAGACGACGGCGTGAAAGTATTGTGGGAAATTACTTCGCTGACTGAACGTTTCCGTAGTTCTAGCGCTGATGACATACACATGCTTAGTGATTTCTATGAAAATAATAACCAGTGTTTTTAATTCTAACTATTTTATTGAATCTTGAGAATTTACGTGGTGTAAATACTACAGAAGGTACACAAGCACAGCGGTAATGTGTAAAGGTGATTTTTTGGTGATTTTTACTTGTAATTTTACTGATCAGGAAAGTTGTTCTTAATCTTATGTCTGATGGGCTGGTATTTAGCAGCTTTATAACGTTTAATCGTAGTTACCAAACTAATCGTATCCGCTGGCCTGACGCAACCACATTGAGAAGAGTTGGCAGGGATGAGCATTCTGTTCATTTCGCTAAAACTTTCCGGTGTTCGGTCGCTCCATAAAGGTAAGTACACATAGAGATCTATATCTCTACCTATATGCAAAAAAATATGTACTATAATACCTATTTTATTGATTAGATTACTGTTAAATGTTCCTGTATAGGTAGAGTAGGGGTTAAATGAATCACGCCAAGTCAATACATTTAAATATAACAAACTTGCTAAGTGGCACTCTGGAAGTCTATCAAGAAGCTGTTATTACGGCACTTGAATGGATGGAAGAAAAAGAAAATTGTTAAAAATATCTTTAAGCTTGTTCCCAGGTGGGAAATAGTCAAAATAAAATAGAGCGTCGACGAATGGGCAGCAGTGGCAAATATATATTCTTTCCAGGTAGTGAAGGGCAGAATATACAGTGTTTGTGAATATACAGTTAATATAATTTTTTCTGATATTGACATATTCTTTATCGTATTGAATAAGTGGACTTTAACCCAAATGAGTCACGTGCAGTCGATCGAACATAATCCAAAATAAAGCAGCAGCAGCAGCAGTAGTAGTCGTCACCGTCGTCATTGCTGTCGTCCACCACGACCTGTAAAGGTCATACAGCGAACAGCTTACGAATGGAACGGTTGCGGAGTAGCGAGATTTGACCAGAGAAGTTATTTTGCAGGGAAGGGAGGAGGTTGTAAACAAAAGGAATTTGAGTACAGCTCTTCAAAAATTTCCCAGCGTAATTCCTTGAGTTTACTAATGAACTTTATATACAAGAAGACAGTTGACGAAAATAAGAGTATGAGAAATTTAGAAATAAACTCTGCAGCACTGGTAATTAACATTATCTTCTGTATATCTTTGTAGCACCAGTCTAGTAACATTCCCCCTGTTTGTAGTACCCCCTGTCGTGTAGCCCCAGTCTAGTAACATCCCCCCCCTGTCTTGTAATACCCCCTGTCGTGTAGCTCCAGACTAGTAACACACTTTGTCTTGTAGCACCTTCCGTCGTGTAGCCCCAGTCTAGTAACACCCCCCTGTCCTGTAGCCCCCTGTCGTGTAGCCCCAGTCTAGTAACACCCCTGTCTTGTAGCACCCCTGTCATGTAGCCCCAATCTAGTAACGCACCCCTGCCTTGTGGCACCCCCTGTCGTGTATCCCCAGTCTAGTAACACCCCCTTGTCTTGTAGCACCCCCTGTCGTGTAGCTCTCTTCAAGCAACACCCTCCCTGTCTTTTAGCCACCTCTGCTCAGTAGCACCCCTGTATTGTAGCTCCTGTGCCTTATAGCCTCCTGCCTTGTAGCAACCCCATGTAGTACAACCTCCTGTTTTGTAGCTTCCTGCCTTGTAGCAACCCCAGCCTTGTAATCTTTTTGCACTATAGTCCCCCTGACTGTCGAACCCTGACTTGTGACCTCCCACGACTTGTAGCCCTGCTGCCTTGTAGCCCCCCCCCCTGCCACCCTGCCTAGTAGCTATCTGGAAACACGTTACTACAAACAGTAATTACCATCAATGGGTGTGTGCTCTTAGTGTGATTTGTGTGTATACACACACACACACTTCTCAGCACTCAATTAGTTATTGCAGGGGCTTGAGATCGCAACTGATCATGCTTCCCAGCTGCTTACGGATCGTCGAACTTACATTCGTTAACTAATGCACCGCGTCATGCACTTTTTTTCTGATGATACTGTAAAAAATTTGCTTCCTTGGTATTTGCATCCGAGTCCGCTTGACAACCCTACTATGAGCATTATTCTATGACGATTCAATGATTCGTTTATTTTATCAGTGTAGGCATTTTAAGTAGTGAAAGTGGATGAGAAATATGGGTTGCAACTACTTCTACAATAGTACTCTCGCAACTGCAGTGCTGTATCTACTACTAAATGCACTTCTAAATCCCGTGCCTCAGGTGGGTTAAGACGAACAGGACATCCTGTGATGTTTCGGAACGTCTGTCAGAAAGCCGTAGTTGTTGCCCAGAGATGACTATGATAAGCAGGATACTATATTTGCAAAGTGTACGTTCAACTGGGTCTTAAAAAGTCGAATTGATTTGCAGATAATAACTAAAGACTATTCCGGTGTTATTAAACTCTGAGAAAAAGCTCTTATCCATGTTCGACTTTAACTGCTTGTTGCAGAGTTTAATTTATTGATACATTTTGCATCAAAAAAGATCTTCATACTTGAGTATGTAGAATTTGTTTAATATTTCACAGGTTAGTACGACGTCGCCTCGTAAAATCGGTTCTGTGAGTGAGAACAAGTTGAGCTGTCTTTCTTTATACGGTTTGTTCCATATTGATTATTTGAGTTTTGTCGCTTTCCTCTTCACCCTCTTTATTGGACAGCATATTTTTGATGGTTTGTGAAGAGTTCAATGACGTTAATATTGTTTAAATTTCTTAAGAATTCTCAGATTTCGAGGGCTTAAACTGCATAGAGTGGAGGAAGGAAAAGTCGGGTCGCTCTGGTCCACAGGCGCTCTGTGACTGACAAGCATCCAGTGTGAAAACTCGGATATTTTGTGAGAGAAAATTCTTGATATGAAGGCAAACATCCTCCGAGCTTTGAGGCTTGCAGCAAGATGCTGCTTAGAATATTTCTCGTCATTCCTCATGATTAGTCCAAGAGTTTTCTCTACGTTTGTATGTGAGTGGGTTTTCTCGTATGTTATACCCATATTTTAAATCTCGAGTGCATTCTTACATTTGCCCACAATATTCATCTTCCATTGTTCTGACTAATGCAACAGCCAGTCCAAATTACTCAAGTACACCACTCCTTACTTTCTCGTCAGACGCGAGTTCTGAAAATTCGCATGTAACCCCATTTCCGATCATTTATGTATATTAGGAAAGACTGAACCAACGGCCGACTTCTGAGGGACACACTATACGTCTTGCTACTTAGACACGTCGCCATTTCAGAAAACTCGGTGTCCTGTCAACCTGTCTTGTAGACTGTTCTTATGCCATGAGACTTAATGATCTTCTTTGCTGTACTTCGACCAGTTCTTTCCGGAAGTCGAGGTTCACAACATCTGTGGAGACTGTCACCATTTCTGTAAATGTTTGTCAGAAACTCGAGTAACTTAATAGCTTTTATCCAGAGGAAGAGTGAGTTACATTACTGATAACAACTATAGTCAAAATTGATAGTACTCTCCGCCAGATTAATTAGCGAAATTATCACATGCCAAAGGCTCTGCGGTAATTAAATTTTGCCAGGTAATGAAAAATTGGAAATCGCTAAAAAAAATATTTACTCTTGTCGAAAATGCATTTTTTTTCCTGATCCTTAATAAGAGAGATTAAAAAAAGTAAAAAGGTTTTATTTCTTATCACTAAATATATAATTTAAAATTGAAAATGAATCTTTTTTAATTCTTTATATCGTATTTATTAAGTGACACGATTATAAGTGTGTGTTCAATTATCAGTTATTTTATTGCAGACTATTTTATTCTTTTTACTTATTAACTTGTTAGATAAGAATTAAGGTAATTTATATTTTTCAGTAAAGTAAAAGTAACAGAGATTACGGAGTCTGGCAACGGCAAGTCATGGCCATTACTTTGACTCTCCCTTCAAGTGTCCTTAGACACGAAGAGAAGATAATCTCCAACTGCAGCATCCCGTCAGAGGACTGACATTAGTGCACGGAGTTATCTTCTCTCAAAGATGCGCATTTTATACCTAACGAGACACTGCAACAGTGCATATTTTATGTTATAAAGAATACTAAGGGAATACTGATGTGACTATATTTTTTTATGAACAGTGATGTACCAAGGATGCCACTTTAAATTTATCCTGATATATCTGAGATATATGAAACGTGATACAGTCTAATTCAGTGATATATACGTGCTAGGAATATTTATATCAGAGAGTAGTATTCTTATTTACTCAACGAAAATTGAAGAATTTCACGTCAGTCCTTTACACTTGGATTATACATATATATGCAGTGCCCATACACATATAGTACGCATGTAGTACACATGCAGTGTACACAAACACGATATATACACACACAAATGCAATGTATATACGCGCTGTGAGGCCGATCCTACCTCTCTCATATGTAACTAGATGTATTTTGGCCACGGTGCGATCTCGAAGGGATTCCCGTATTGCTTAATCCATCTATGTGTACCTCAAAGTACAGAGTGTACCGTAAGTTTCTAACGCTGCTGTATATTAATTGTGAAGCTTTAAATTATTGTAATCATAACCAAGCGGTAAACTCCTCAGGGTTATACAGATGAAATTTAAGTGAATGTGACGTGACCTGGCTAGGTTAGGGCATTGGTTTAAGCCGGTGGGAGACTTGGACTTGCCTCGCATGGGCCAGTAGGCCTGCTGCAGTGTTCCTTCTTTCTTATGTTCTTATATTCTTAAATTATCAGGTGGAAACTAATATTCCAATTTCTTGAATAAAAATGGTCACTTTGGACTTACCACAAAACCCATTTCGAAGCTTCTACTATTAAACACTAAGTTTGAAGCCAAGCTGAAGGGACATTATTTTGTTATACCAGAGAGACCATTGCTTTAAAATAAAGCAACACATTACGTTTGAAGACTCTCAGAAGCTGAGTTTCTTCGATTGGCTTAAGGGTTGATGGTAACCTGGTGAGGCACTCAGAAATTAATGCATGGAAATCAGTATTTAACTTTTTTTCAGTTTCACCATAATAAAAAAAAGCTAGACCGAGACTTTAGAACAAATTAAAAATTGGGAAAATATTTACATAAACACTAAAAAGTATAGTGATTATATAACAATGATATATAATGATATATAATATCGACAAGTTGATAATTAAGTCACCTGTGCAATAGTTAGGTACCTTTATTCCGAAGCGTTGAGCACCTGCATTGAAAATTTGAAGTTTTTTCATTAAAATCGTTCTATAAAACCATCCATTCCAAGATTTTTAGCAAAGTCAGGGAAATTTTGTATTTGTATTGCAGCCTAAACATATAAGTTAGCTTCCCCCTTTTATTAATTGCTCTAGAGTCAACAGTTTGAAACCAATCAAAAGAGGCGTTCTTTAGTTAATGTATGTAAGTAATTATCACTAATTATGGAATACAATCGGGAAATTAATAATGCAAACCATGTGTTAAGAAAAATGAACTATGGCTTAGTTACCCAAAGATTCCAAGATTTTTTTTTTATGTAATTTGGTATTTTGACAAATTTGCCAACATAAACTAAAAGTGATGGACACCTGACTCTTAGTAAGATGCGTCAGCCATTAGATATTGAAGTTGTTCAGAGAAGGTAGACTCAAATTTATTTATCAAGATTTAAAGGGAATACAAATTTCACACTATTTTGGGCATAAAAAAGTGTCAAATGTGCACTTAAACACTTAGTTTTCATTCTGTTATCTTCAAAGTAGGTGGCTTCTTTTGTAGGATTGGATGCCCAGCCGCAGAGGCTTTTGAAAGGGTGCAGCAACTCTGGTCACAGTTCCAATAGTTGTAAGAATCTCACATAAACTACCGTTCATAGGATTTAAAATTTAATGAAGCTGATCGCGTGAGATCTCGTATTATGAACGAAATAAAGATGAAAGTTGGAAGACGAAAAAATAGGTATTTCGGTCACAGCACGATCTGAGAATGGAATCCTTATATCTCATAAAGCCAACCCCTCTTCCCTCTACCCCATTGCTCACAACTGTGTGTGTGTGTGTGTGTGTGTGTGTGTGTGTGTGTGTGTGTGTGTGTGTGTGTGTGTGTGTGTGTGTGTGTGTGTGTGTGAATAAAGAGAAAAAATGTATGGACGGGGATCCAGACATGCAACGGTTCCAATGCTGTACCACTGAGCAACGAAGCTTATAAGAAAAAGATTTAACAGAGTACTTCTGTGACTTGTCAGTGTCAGCGAAATCACAACAGGAAGTTAAAGAGGACAGAGAGCTGTAGCTCAGCCTAGCAAATTAAAATAATTACACACGGGATATACATGTTCCTGAGGGGAAGGAAGGCTGTGAAATGCATTCTAAGCCAGCCTGTACCTCCCTCCCTCATTTCACCTCTTCCTCACAGCTCTCCCTCCCCTTCTCCAGGGGCTAGACAGCCTCACATCAAAGAAAAGGCCTCAGAGATGGATATGCATTGAAATTCGCATTGTTGACTCTCAAGAATTTCTGATGTGCAGGGGTTTAGAGTGCTGAAAATTACCTTTGTTTCCAGCCAGATTTGATAAAATTAACTAATTTCTGAGCATTTATAAATCGGTCTGTGGCTCCCAACTTTAGACTGATTTTCATGTTATATTGATTTCAAGGATTTTTTTTTAATTGTGGTAAACAGCCGGACGTGTTCTCTGCTTGCCTCAGGTGGTAAAATATACTGTCTATTTCTCCATTATTTTGTAAAAAAAAAGTGCTATTTTGTCAATAAGTCTTTTTTTTTCGAGAAGTATTAGGATGCCATTCAGAAAAAGTAAGGAGCTATTAAATGGGTGTTGAATTTTGGTGTTGATGTTCTTTTTGTCCATAAAGGGTAAAATTCTCAAAATGATAAAAATTCGTATTTTGCAAAGGTAAGACTTTAAGATTCATATATTTTTTGTAACTGTGGGAAAAGATGCAGTTCTTTGTAGAGCTTTATCAAGTCAATGATAAACATCTACACAGAACAAAAGTTTATCACAATAACAGCTTGGTATGTACCCGTCTTCCACTGTTACTGTCAGCTGTAAGCATTTTTATCATTTTTTTTCCCCGCAGGTGAATAATATAGAAATAGAATCTTGCATTATCATCCCCAAATTTTTCAAGTAGGTTGTCTGCTAAAACTGACAGACGTAAACAAACACAATTCAGTTACTGGTGGATATTTGGTAAATACCTCATTCATTCGTTTTAATATATTGTATATAACGTTGTTAAATTAGACACATGTGTAACTCTTAGGTATCTTTATTGAGGAAACGTTTCGCCACACAGTGGCTTCATCAGTCCATACACAGGAGAAACTTGAAGAACAGGAGGAGAATGAGGTAATCAGTCCCTCAACCTTGAGTCGATGTGGTCAGTCCATCACTCTTGAATGGGACTGACCACATCGACTCAAGGTTGAGGGACTGATCACCTCATTCTCCTCCTGTTCTTCAAGTTTCTCCTGTGTATGGACTGATGAAGCCACTGTGTGGCGAAACGTTTCCTCAATAAAGATACCTAAGAGTTACACATGTGTCTAATTTAACAACATGTCGGTTCTCTGAACCATTCCTCTACAATATTGTATATAATCTAATTTCTAAAATGAATTGTTTTATTTAATACATTTTACATAATTTATACTTGGCATGACTTAGTTTATTCACTAAGAAGAAGACTGCTGGAGGGAAAACTGAATAGACTATTAAGAAACTTAAATGAAAATTTTTTGATCGTAATAAATTGGAACTGAATTTTGACGAGGATGAGTCTGACTTGCCATTGCAAAAAAAAGGGTCTCTGGGATATAAATAAAGCCTCTCAAAGAAGGTTCATTGATACTTGTGAGGAGCTCTTGGTCTAACTGCCCCGTAGCCTGGTGGCTAAAGCTCTCGCTTCACATGGTGAAGGTCTGGGTTCGATTTCCAGTGAGGGTAGAAACATTTGGCGTGTTTATTAAAACACCGGTTGTCTATATTCCATATAAGTAAAATGGGTACCTGGGCAACCAACTAGTGTGGGTCGGATCCTGGGACAAATATGACCTAATTTCCTCGGACTTGGCCTTTCATTCCTTGAATTGAGACTGACTGTCCCTTTACCCCCACCCCCCCATTCCTCAGGTGATGTATGACACCGACGAGTTTACCGCTTTTCCGTGAATATAATGATAATGACAGATGCAGGTGTTGTTACAGCCGAAGTGTGGCATATATTAGCTGGGCGATGCTTTGCTGTGTAGAGCAATCCAGGGAAGTGGCAGTGTGCGTCACAGTTGATATTCACTTGTCATGGGATTGTATCTGTAGTAAACGCACGCACGCAATCCTAGGTCACATCTGTGTGGTTATTCTTTATTTTATATTTGGGGAGGAAAATCTATCTCTGGTAAACCAGTGGATTCTTAATGACTTGAGTGTCATCGTCTAACATAAACCCAAACAAGGAGACGCATTCCTGCTTCCCAGGACACAAAATTCACATCTTTATGCAGCCTTCTTACCAGAGAACCGAAATCTTTCTGCCATAGCAACTCTCCTTTCTAACGATATCATGCCTTCATAAAAAAAATACCAAATTCTGTGAGAGGAAAAAAAAAGTGCGTATTAAGAAGGGTAAGAAAAAACGATGTCAATAATATATAAAATGAATCGAGCACACGCGAGAAAGAGTACATAACGAAGCTCCAAATATAATAGCAATCAAAGCTAAAATTAACGGAAATAACTGTAAGTGTTGTCTTTCCAGGATATACTGATATAAAGTTAAGAAAAAACGTATACCCATAGAAATTTGAAATACAGTCCGCTGCAAACAACAGGAAGCCCAGAAAAAAAATGGATTCGTGACCTCCCTAGAGACCACGATTACATTTTAGGAAATTTGATTGAAGCAGAGCATCAGATCGTGTGCGTGACACAGAAAACAAAGTTACTGGTATCAGCAGCAATAAACTTTTAAGTCTGCTTGTCAGAGGGGCTCCCACGAGAAAAAAAAATGGTATGAATCCACAAAGCTAGACTTGTTGTTCACCCAGAATGAATCACAAGACCAGGAAACGAACTTTAAGCTCTCAGAGCAGCTTATCATTGACACGTTATCCCTCAAGGGAGGTTCCCTGACGCTGGTGAGGGGCTCTTGATTTAGGGAATGGGATCTGTGTTCCAGTTTCCTGAATTAAGCCTGAATACCTTCCAGTCCCCCTCCCCCACAGGCGCTGTATAATCCTACGAGTTTAGCGCTTCCCCGTTATCATAATTGACACGTTAGAGTACATAGTGGAGATGATGCACATGGAATGACGGAAAAGAAAGAGAGGAAAGGTTGCATACGTAAGCAAATTATCATGGGTAGCGCTAAATCCGTAGGGATTATACAGCGCCCGGGGGGGGGGAGGAGTGTAAGGCATTCAGGCTCAATTCAGGGAACTGGAGCACAGGTCTAATTCCCTAGATCAAGAGCCCCGCCTCTCACTAGCGTCAAGGAACCTCCCTTGATGGGCGCTAAGCAAATAAATCACTTGAAACACTCTGATTTTGTTGTAAGTAACCAACCTTGATTCATTGAAGAGAAATTCTCTTTGACATAAGTAAAATCGGTGAAGGATTCCGAAATCGACCCCTTGACTCGTACCATCTCTCCTTTCCTTCCTCGTTGTCTCCGTTCCACTCTTCCTCTTGCTTCCCTCTCACCTTCCCACCTCACTCCACTCTCTCCCACCCTCGTACTCTCTCACACTCCCACACTTTTCATCCAAAACGCCCTCCTTGCCTCCATCTCACCCTCTCTACTTACCTCCCACATTACATCCCATTTTCTGTCTCCCTTCTACTCGCTTATCCTCCCTCCCACTCATCTATCTTCCCACTTCCCATTCATCTCACCCACCACCCCTCTTTTCATCCCCTCTATCATCCTCTATAGTTACAACCAACCTTCCCCAGTTCCCTCTCTTCCTTCTCTCTATATCAAAGTTGTTAACAGCAAGTGTTGGCTCCGCTGCTTGCTGCCACTTGCTCGACTTTGCAGCACATGTTGCAAGCCAAGTTTGAAGGGGATTTACAGCTCGCCTCTCTGCCAAGTTGGAATTGGCTCTGATCTTCGGGATATGCGACCCGATATATGTATGAATCCACAGGCTTCGTCCCGTTGTACGTCTAATATTGGCAAGATGTATTATAAATTAGCAAGTTTTTTACCATTATATATCAAACATTGGCAAGATGACGTATATATGAATCAGCAAACTTACTCTTATTGTACGCCACGCATTAGTTTGACGGCACCACCCTTGGTCTGACGCAGTGCTCATATACAAGGCGTTGAGCTGAGAACATATTGCGTGCTGCTGTTTGATGATACCCTATAGTACCCCAGACGTGGTTTTGATAGTATTCCTGTTTACAAGGATATTCACTCGGATTTATAAATCTATTGGTAATGGAGAACTGTTAATAAATTTATGTAATATGCTCATCGGTGAGAGTCTGCAAAAGAAGTGACAAACCTCGATTACACGTTCGTTAATGAGAACTGAGTTTCTGGTCTCTCCATGTTGACAGTGTTGACATGCATTTCTTGTGCTGGCTGTCCAAGAAGGATGAGCGCTAAAGAGGTCCTTTTTGGTAAGGTTCGTCAGGAAACAGGGCAAGTATTTCCTGACGCGGGTCATCTGGTCATCTGACAGAGGCCTTCGGCTGGCTTACCGGTCCACCCTTTTAAAAATTATGGTTATTTAGTGAAATCATTAGTGCTTACGAGTTTCTCGCTTCTGTGTGTTACCTCGTGGTATTTTTTTTTTATTACAAGTGGGATCCCTTTCTGTCCGATCATTTATTTCACTTATATATATATTCCTCTCTGTAAATGATTTTCAACATTATTAACGTCCCAATACCGTGTCTGTGAAAATAATAAAAATAATTTATTTCTAAATGTATCGAAGTTGATTGATTAACGTTGGTTGACCGGTACTTGACCCGGCGCGTATCGAAGTGTTAGAAATTTGAAAATGCCCACAATAATACACAATATTTCTTTTTGAGAAATTCACGTCTAATCTATGAATTTGAAGTGAAAAGTGGACAATACCTAAGTTCGTCCTCTAACGTAATATAGTCACGAATACGAATGTCAAGTCAGGTAGAGGAAAACGAGGCGAGATAACATTGATTGAAATGCAGGTGCTAGCAATCTGCCTTTATTTTCCTCTCTTGATTCCGTGACTGATGCAATACTAAACAGGTTTTATAAGTCTTTTTTATTAACGGTGTTGTTGGTCTCCAGGAGGTAATTCCTTTTTCTCCATTTAGTTTTTTTCAGGGATTATACAAGACTTTTGAGAAATGCCAGTAGCTGAAATAGCTTTAAGTATCATTTTTTTTTTTTGTAATGTTCTAATTGTGAGCCAGTTCATCATTCTGTGATCAGGTATAAAGGTTAAACCTGTGGCTGGTTGTACCCAGTGTGAGGTGACTCAATACATCATGTTCTTTTCAGACATAACAGAGTGATGGACTGAACACATAGATTCCAGGTTGAGGGACTGATTACCTCAAAACTTCTCCTCTCCTTACCCATTTCTACTTTGTATTGGACTGATGAAGCCACTGTGTGGCGAAACGTTTCTTCAGTAAAGATTCCCATGTGTTGCATAAGTGTCTCAATTCTTCAACTTGTCGGTTTTCTAAACCATTCATCACACTGTAGTAGTCTCTTGAATCCCGGTGTCCACCCATACACGACGCCGGACAATGGATTGATCTAAACTCAAGGCTGACTAACATTTCTGCGTCCCCAAGTGTCACAACCCTCTATCAGATTGTAATAAAGTTGGTAGAATTACCGACAATATGTAAAGTAAAAGGACACAAGTGCAACTAATGTGACATTTATTGTGGCAACGTTTCGCTCTCCAGGAGCTTTATCAATGGCTTTATCATGGCTTGATAAAGCTCCTGGAGAGCGAAACGTTGCCACAATAAATGTCGCATTAGTTGCACTTGTGTCCTTTTACTTTACAACCCTCTATCACGCCTTATCCTGCAAACCCTTTTGCAACATCAACGGTGGATTGTACACTCTAGCTGAGACCACCAACTTAAAATCTTCACGCACTGTGATACTTATCGTATGTAATCTGCATCCAAGTTCTAAGGTGACTGTTTTTATATTGCCGTATTTTTGGGCATATAAGGCGCACTTTTTCCCACTAAAATTCATGGAAAATCACCCTTCTCCTTATATGCTGAAGGTCAAGGGTAGGTTTTGGGTTACATTTTAGTAGTTATTTACTAACGTTTTGTTACAACTGCTTGAAAATATCGTCTAATGTGATTTACATACCGGTGCGCCTTGTATGCAGGAAAATACGGTACCCACCGGCTGAAGAGGTAATGGCGTGATATACCGACACAACGATACAATGACAAATTTATTTAATGGAACACTGCATTTGTATGTGTGTATCCACAGGATGTATGCTATGCTTGGCGTGTCCTGCTCATTCCCCATTTCCTCAATCCTGCCACCACCGACGTAAAGGGATTTATGAGTGACGTCGGGCTCGATTCTACTTGTATGGTTTCACATGCTAGAAACGGAATATGTATCTTGACCCAATTTCTGGTAACCTGAACTAGTCTCTCCAGAAAAAAAACATTTTTTTGAAATATTTCTTACATTAACACACAAAAATTACAAGAACTTATGGTAAAAATAATGAATTTCAGATTTCGTTGCAAATCTGTAAAGTTGCAGGTAATACACAAATAAGGAAAGGCAGAAATAAGAGCGTAACATGACTTCATGCCAGACATGAAAGAGGAAAATATGTCGGGTGGCTCTTGAGGCTGACGGCCTCTCAAGGAAGATTCCTTGACATTGGTGAGGGGCTCTTGATCTAGGGAATTGGATCTCCGCTCCAGTTAAGCCTACATACCTTCCACAGCCCCCGTACAGGGGGCTCTCTAATCCTACGGGTTTAGCGCTTTCCCTTGATTATAATAATTGAGGCTGTCTTCACACTTGGTACCTAGAGAACCAACTCTCTACAAACATGTTAGTGAAGAGGCGGGGCCAGGAGCTATGACTCAACCCCTGCAACCACAACCAAGTGAATACATCTGCCATAGCTCAGCTATGGGAGGTGTCTGATTCGTCTTCTTGCCTTGTCAACCGTCTTCTCTCTCTCGTTCTTTATCTATCTTCTCTCTGCTATCCGCTGCTTTATCAGAGTATACCGGAGTCCTTTGTCTCTAACTCTCAACCTATCAGAGACTGTCTCTAAATTTTGTTTGGCAAATCATGAAGTTTTGCATTTCCCGTCATTTGATCCACTGTTTTGCACGATCTGACTTGTACAGATTTAACATGTCTCGTCTACCTCGGAAACTGACAGTTTATCTGACGTAACACTGTTACTATTACCAGGAGGAGGAGGAAAAAGAGCGAGAGGAGGTGGAGATAATGCATATAAAAGCAATGTAGTAGGCCTAACAGCCTTGTACACTCTGTAATCTCAATTTTACTACATGTTAAACCAAACAATAACCAAATTTCTGTAAACTCAGCATTGTAATCCTTATAGAGAATAAACTTTGAATTTGAATTTGAATTTTGTATCTTCAATAGCTCATCACATTAATGGGATCTTGATGAACATCAGCCAACATGAAGATATTAAAATTACAATGGAAGGTATTTCTGTAAGTTATCGTAACACTTTCGTAGAGTTCAGAGAATAAAGAACGAAAAGGCATAATACCGTGACAGGAACAATACACGAATAACCCGCATATAGGAGAGAGGAGCTTACGACAATGTTTCGGTCCGACTTGGACCATTTACAAAGTCACGCCGAAACGTCGTCGTAAAGTCCTCTCTATGTGCGGGTTATTTGTGTATAGTTCAGGGAATAAAAATCGAGGCAAAATGGGCTACTAACGCCCCAAACCTTTTCAATAAGCCATAGCAAATCTGTTTACACATTTAGACCGGCAGTGTGACCGGAGGGAAAGTCGATAAAAAAAATCTTATTTCAGCAATCTAGACAGAGGTAGCCATAGCTATATCGTAGTTTAGTTTGCTCAGCAAATATCCTCTGTATTAATCGCTAGATTTTCTCTCTCTCTCTCTCTCTCTCTCTCTCTCTCTCTCTCTCTCTCTCTCTCTCTCTCTCTCTCTCTTTTCTTTTTGCACAGGGTTTGACAAGGTTATGGATCCCTAGCTTTATTGACAAGCTATTTACAGGTTAAGGATTCCTAACTTTATTGACAAGTTAAGAGCTGTTACCTACATCAGCTTATTTGAAAGCATTTTTATTGTTATGAGACATACAAGTACGGAACAGGATGAAGTTGGAGCCATCCGTGGGCCAGCATTTTCAATTGATCAACTGACTTTATCTCGTTGACATCATAATGTGTTCCAGACTCGAGTCATCCTGGGGATAAATAATCTCAGATGAAGTGATGTTCTGGAGAAGGGTACAGCCAGAGTGAAGTTGCTGCTTTCTGCCCGTCTTGTGGCATAAAAGCTTGTTTCACGCTCCTCGAAGTGGATCCAAGTGCTGTCCTTTGATAATATTGGCATTGTACATAACAGTAAGGCGACCCACATCCCTCCTATGTTGAAGGCTCTGCTGAAATGACAGATCTATCCAGGATGGGTCCAGGCGAGAGATGAGACGTCTTGCTCTGTTCTCTACACTCTGTCAAGCAGTCGCAGATGAGAGGGGGGGGGGCAGGCAAACCAAGAAAGTGGAGCATACTCAAGGTGTGAGCGTACTTGTGCCTCGTACAGAATCTTGTAACCCCTACTGTCAAGTAGATGCGAGATACGGCGAAGTGCTGTAAGCTTCCGGGCTGCCTTGTTTGCAAGATTTACAACATGGTTCTTCATGGTTAGTTTGGAGTAAAATTTCACCCCAAGGATATCAACTTCTTCTCCAGGTGCCAACACCCTCCCATTCATCCTTACTACTCCACCAGCATTACCATCATGATGCCTAGAGACGATCATCATTTGCGTTTTCTCAGGTGCAAATGTTACTTGCCATCTATTTCCCCAAGCTGATATAGCTCTCGGCTGGTGATTGATGTAGCTTAGAGCAGCTGGCATTTCTTCTCTTGGATAAATGAATGTCAGTGTACAGTCGTCTGCATATGCATGTGATTCTAGGATGAGATGAAGAAGGTCGTTGAAGTAGACATTCCATACCAATGGTCCCAGCACGCTTCCTTGTGGAACACTTGCCCCAGTAGGATGTCTTGCTGATTCCGTTCCTTTGAGGACTACACTTAGAGATCTACCATGAAGGTAATCACTGAGGAGACATAACGTAGAGCCTGCAATTCCCAGTGCTTGAAGTTTTGCTAAGAGGCCCTGGTGCCACACCCGGTCGAAAGCGCCAGCAATGTCCAGTGCTACCACACAGCTGACTCTGGATTCATCCAGTGACTGGTGCCACTTAGTGGAGAGGTTTAACAACAGATCAGCAGCAGAGTAACCTTTCCTGAAGCCATATTGACGATCACAAAGTAGTGAGTGATTGTCAAAAAACTCTGTCACTTGTCTTGAAATTATTGTCTTAAGGATCTTACCAGTGATTGACAGGAGTGACACTGGTCTGTAGTTGCTGATTTCTGCTCTGCTCTTCTTTTTATGAACAGGGACTACATTTGCCTCTTTCCATAGAGAGGGCCATTTACACTGTACTAGGCAGTGCTGAAAGATGCGAGTTAGAGGTGCTGCTAGCTGGTCTGCACATCTTCTCAGCAATCTTGGGCTCAACTTGTCTGGGCCCACAGTCTTTTCTTGGTCAAGCGATTTAAGAAGGAAATGCACCTCCTCCTGCCTTATTGTCACCACTGACAGTTTTGACAGTTCTTGCAGCTAGCCAAGGAGGGTCCCTTGCTGGGTCAGGAACTTGCATTTTGGTAGCAAAGTGTTCAGCAAAGAGGTCCGCCTTCTCTTGACTACTAGTAGAGGTGGTCCCATCCTATCGATTTAGAGGTGGAATGAGTTGATCAGGCAGATAACCTTGTCTGTCCTTGACCAGGGACCACCAGGTTTTGGAGCCTACCCTACCTGATGCTAGCTTTCTTTTAGTGTTCACCTCCCATTTAGCAATGGCCCACTTTTGAACGTCACCCATATGCCTACAGGCTTGCCTGTGCAAGTTCCTGTTATATGTGGTAGGATGTCTCTTATACCTTCGCCATGTTTTGTACTTAGCAGTAGCAGCCTCTCTACAACGAAAGCCAAACCAAGGCTGATCTGTAGGCTTCGTCACATATTGCCGGTGAGGAATGTCTTCTTGTTGTAGATTAACGATGTGTCCAGTGAAGGCTTTCACTTGGTTGTCAACATCCCCTTGGAGAAGAGCATTCCAATCGGTGGTGGCGAGCTCAGAGCGAAGAGCTGGCCAATTACCTCTTTCTCATAGCCAGGTTGTGCGTGTGGACTCATCACCTCGTTCTGTTGGGATCTTAAGTGTCGTAAAAACAGCCTTGTGGTCAGAAGATCCAACATAGCCGAGGGGTTGACAAGTGACTATGCCTTCTGCCAGATCACTCACTGCTGGGGTCAAGGGAGGAGCCAGAGATGTGAGTAGGGAAATCAACAAAGTTTCTCATGTCAAACACTGCAAGAAGGTCCTCAAAGTCCCTCTGTATAAGGTGCTGGTTGAGGTCACCAACAATTATGATATGTTGACTGTTGTGTTGTAGCAGAAGGGAGTCAATATTTTCCATTAGGAAGTTGATGGGGTCTGCATGTTGCCACTGAGGTCTGTACATTGCACATGCTAGTACAGAGGTACTAGTGTTTATGCAGAGCTCTTTCTCTCGCCCCCTCTCTCTTTCTCTCCCCCTCCCTCTTTCACCTCTTCCCACTTTCTCCCCTCCCTCTTTCACCCCCTTCCTCTTTCACTCCCTCCCTCTTTCTCTCGCGCCCCGCCCTCGCTCCCCTCCCTCGCTCCCCTCCCTCGCTCCCCTCCCTCTTTTTCGCTCCCCTCCCTCTTTCTCTCTCCCCTCCCTCTTTCTCTCTCCCCCTCCCTCTTTCTCTCTCCCCCTCCCTCTTTCTCTCTCCCCCCCTCCCTTTTTCTCTCCCCTTCCTTTTTCTCCCCTCCCTCTTTCTCTCTCCCCCTCCCTCTCTTTTCCCTCTCCCTCTTTCTCCCCCTACCTCTCTTTCTCCCCCTCCCTCTTTCTCCCCCTCCCTCTTTCTCCCCCTCCCTCTTTCTCTCCCTCTTTCTTTCTCTCCCTCTTTCTTTCTCTCCCTCTTTCTCTCCCTCTTTCTCTCCCTCTTTCTCTCCCTCTTTCACTCCCTCTTTCTCTCCCTCTTTCACTCCCTCTTTCACTCCCTCTTTCTCTCCCTCTTTCTCTCCCTCTTTCGCTCCCTCTTTCTCTCCCTCTTTCCCTCCCTCTTTCCCTCCCTCTTTCCCTCCCTCTTTCCCTCCCTCTTTCCCTCCCTCTTTCCCTCCCTCTTTCCCTCCCTCTTTTTTTTTTTTTACACAGGGTTTGACAAGGTTAAGGATCCCTAGCTTTATTGACAGCTATATTACAGGTTAAGGATTCCTAACTTTATTGGCAAGCTAAGAGCTGTTACCTACATCAGCTCATTTGAAAGCATTTTTATTGTTATGAGACATACAAGTACGGGACAGGATGAAGTTGGAGCCATCTGTGGGCCAGCATTTTCATTTGATCAACTGACTTTATCTCGTTGACATCATTATGCTGTACGAATGTGTTCCATACTCGAGTCATCCTGGGTATGTATGATCTCAGATGAAGTGATGTTCTGGAGAAGGGTACAGCCAGAGTGAAGTTGCTGCTTTCTGCCCGTCTTGTGGCATAAAAGCTTGTTTCTTTCTCTCCCTCTTTCTCTCCCTCTTTCTCTCCCTCTTTCTCTCCCTCTTTCTCTCCCTCTTTCTCTCCCTCTTTCTCTCCCTCTTTCTCTCCCTCTTTCTCTCCCTCTTTCTCTCCCTCTTTCTCTCCCTCTTTCTCTCCCTCTTTCTCTCCCTCTTTCTCTCCCTCTTTCTCTCCCTCTTTCTCTCCCTCTTTCTCTCCCTCTTTCTCTCCCTCTTTCTCTCCCTCTTTCTCTCCCTCTTTCTCTCCCTCTTTCTCTCCCTCTTTCTCTCCCTCTTTCTCTCCCTCTTTCTCTCCCTCTTTCTCTCCCTCTTTCTCTCCCTCTTTCTCTCCCTCTTTCTCTCCCTCTTTCTCTCCCTCTTTCTCTCCCTCTTTCTCTCCCTCTTTCTCTCCCTCTTTCTCTCCCTCTTTCTCTCCCTCTTTCTCTCCCTCTTTCTCTCCCTCTTTCTCTCCCTCTTTCTCTCCCTCTTTCTCTCCCTCTTTCTCTCCCTCTTTCTCTCCCTCTTTCCCTCTTTCTCTCCCTCTTTATCTCCCTCTTTATCTCCCTCTTTATCTCCCTCTTTATCTCCCTCTTTATCTCCCTCTTTATCTCCCTCTTTATCTCCCTCTTTATCTCCCTCTTTCCCTCCCTCTTTCCCTCCCTCTTTCCCTCCCTCTTTCCCTCTTTCCCTCCCTCTTTCCCTCCCTCTTTCCCTCCCTCTTTCCCTCCCTCTTTCTCTCCCTCTTTCTCTCCCTCTTTCTCTCCCTCTTTCTCTCCCTCTTTCTCTCCCTCTTTCTCTCCCTCTTTGTCTCCCTCTTTGTCTCCCTCTTTGTCTCCCTCTTTTTCTCCGTCTGTACCTTCATCACTCAGAGCGACTGACTTATTCATATGCAAGTATGATCCAGCATAATCTTTCTTCAAGCTCAAAGCATTAAGACTCTCCACTTTAACCATTTGAGATCAGTCCCGCTCCCTTTACTTCCCTCTCCTTCTCTTCAACCGCCTCTGTTGTCTCTTCCCTCTCTTCATTTCTCTATACCGTTTCATCTTTCCAACTTTCCCTAGCATAATTGATATCTTTCCCCTTCCACTTCCTTTATCACTCAAACTCCTCCTCTCCTACTTATTTCCATTCCCCTGACTCATTCATTTCAAACCACAATCTGGAAGAGCCTCACTAAAACTGCTTTCCAGGAAGGTATCCCGCGGGACAAAGTAATTGAAAAAAGGTTTTAAGCTTGTTTGCCGTTACTCTGTAAAGGCGTTTGAACTCCATTCGTTAAGTAATCCCTGCGCCATGAAACTTGCAGGGTTTTAGGATTTCAACTTTTGAGGAAAATCATTTTGGAATTACCTAGAAAACCGAAACTCATTTTCCCTCTGAAAGAAAGTGTGGAAGGTACTACGTTTCTGTAGTTTTTATGTATATTAATGTGAGAATTTTGATAATTTTTAATGTTTATCATTATTTTATTTATTAAAGCAGCATTAATTATCAATCCTTCAAAGATTGATAATTATTGGACAATATTGCTTATATAACTGATAATTCTGACGGAGCAGTAAATACGACGAAGACAGAGAAGGAGATAAATGCGCAAGGGGAAAATAAAAACAGAAAATTAAAAAGACAAGACATGAAATGGGAAATGAAAAGATGAGACAGAGAAGGAGAGGTTCGGGAGGGAAAAAGGAAAAAGAAAAGGAAGCTGAAGAACGATCAAGAAAAATTCTATGTGGAGTCGTAATGTGATCAAAATAATGTCTTCGAAAACCCCTACAACGAAATCAAATATCTGTCTGTTGAATTCCCTGCCCTCGATGACCACTCACTGATGCATTTATTCACCTCTGCAAGTTAGCTGTGTTCACCACACCAAGTTAAAAAACAGAACTGTGATTAAAATGGCCAGTTATGGTGCGGGGGGCGAGTTGTGGTGTATGGTGTGGGGGGCGAGTTGTGGTGTATGGTGTGGGGGGCGAGTTGTGGTGTATGGTGTGGGGGGCGAGTTGTGGTGTATGGTGTGGGGGGCGAGTTGTGGTGTATGGTGTGGGGGGCGAGTTGTGGTGTATGGAGGGGGGGGAGTTTGTGCCAAAATTCCTTTAAATATTTTAAATTATTATATAATAAATGACATATTAACCACTTTAATTTCTAGATTTTTTTTATGCTTTAATTATAAATAAGAAATTCTTATAAGAGGATCTTCGAAGGACACCTTACCTGAAGAATGTAATTTTTATGTATTTATTATATTCCTATTAACACATTCATAGAGAACCTAAACTTGTGTGGATAATAATCTGACTTTCATACAGGTTGCTGATATGGGCCCTGTGTCCTCAACACATGCGAGTGTTCAGTCCTTAAAACATGATGTGGGTGATATTCAGTCCTTAAAACATGATGTGGGCGATATTCAGTAATTAAAACATGATGTGGGTGATATTCAGCCCTAAAAACATGATGTGGGAGATATTCAGTCCTTAAAACATGATGTGGGTGATATTCAGTACTTTAAACATGATGTGGGTGATATTCAGTCCTTTAAACATGATGTGGGTGATATTCAGTCCTTAAAACATGATGTGGGTGATATTCAGTAATTAAAACATGATGTGGGTGATATTCAGTCCTTTAAACATGATGTGGGTGATATTCAGTCCTTAAAACATGATGTGGGTGATAGTCAGTCCTTGACCCGTGATATTAATGGGACGCTGACGGCCAAGATTGTGGGATACTGGGAACACATGTCTGGGATCGTCCCGTGACCGAAACGCCTCAAAGATATATTTTTAGCAAATTGGTAATTTGGTCGTAGGAAAAGTTTGCAATCTACAAGGCACGTGTCAGTAAGTTAATATATGTATATATAGTATTCGAATTTGGTTCATACCAATTGACGTGCTACGAGTAATATTCAGCTAAAAATGTGTTGAGAAATATGCTGCTTATGACATAAGTACCTCAGTCACAGATATCAAAACAGTTTGGACAATGCCATGTTTGGATGGGAATAGTTAAACTTAGATTAGATTCGCATCAGGGCCAGATCAGCGCACTGTTAAGGGTCGTCAAATGAGAGAGTAGTTAATATAAATTTAACGTGAGAAGTTAATAAATGTTAGTATGAAAGAAGAATTAGGTCATGAACTCAGAGGTAAGTAAAACCAAGGTTAAAGCATAAATATGATGAGCTAATTCAAGGAAAAAAACTAAAAGGTATGCAGAATATTTTTTTTTTTGGAGCATGGCTGTAAAAAAATTAGCAAGGAGTAAAAGAAAAAAAAATCTGGTATTAGGTGTCTGCAGGGTGTCCAGACCACACGGTATGTAGAGTTGGCTTCCCGCCGCACACTCCATTATCAACCTGCACCCTGCTGGTGCCATTGGGGTCTCGCAAAACTGCTTCAGGCGCTGCCAGTGAGGAAGATGAGAAATATTTCTTTTTTCCCCAAGAACATTTTCTACAGTTTATAATATAAGAATACTTATGTTACGTCTGATCTTCTAAATGCTTACGTGGAGTCTACCTGGAGGGTATTCCGGGGATCAACGCCCCCGCTGCCCGGTCCATGACCAGGCCTCCCGGTGGATCAGGGCCTGATCATCTAGGCTGTTACTGCTGGCTGCACGTACTCCAACGTACGAACCACATCCCGGCTGACCTTGCACTTGGTTTTAAATATGATTTTCTTTTACACCATTTCACAGGATGTGACTTAAAATAGTTTGTATGTACCCAGGTTTGTGTTTACTAAAAGGCCAACAGGAATAGTAAGATTCGCGAAATCGTAATAACAAGATTGTAAACAAACCAGGGTACGGGTGGGGTTAGAACCCATGGCAAATGAATCGTAAAACTCCAGGCCAGTGCGTAAGCCACTGGAGACGTGTGTAGCGTTTCGGCAAAGATTCGAACTTGGAACATATTGGTTGTGAACTGGATACTTTGATTAGCATGATAAAATTCCGTCCTTGTCTATTGTCTCCCATCTGATATTTATTTTTTTATTTGTTTTAACTTAATGCGAGATCATTTGAATTATGGACTTGTTGTTTTGATTTTTTTTTTTTTTGTATTTTTAATAGTTTTGTCTTGAAAGTATTAGTTCTTAAGATTTTTTTTTTGTCAGACTCGGAATGACCTTATTGATAAAAGTGCTTTATAAATCCTCCAACTTCCTTCCACTTCTCTCTTTTTCTCTCTTCCTTCATCTTTCTTCCTTTCATTTTTCTCCTTCTCTCTTCCTCTCCATTCCTCCCTCTCTTCCTATCCCTTTCTCTCTCCCTCTGTTCCTCACTCTCTTACTCTTCTTTCTCTTCCTCTCATTTTCTTTCTCCATCTCTTCCCTCTCGGAGAAAAGCTACAATTTATTATAGCAAAATTCGCATATGACACCAAATTGAAAAGAAAAGATGCTGTACCCAAAGAAGACCGAGTATTCAGAGTGATCTAGACAGGTTGATGTTGTGGCCGGAGACGTAGATGATGAGTTTAAGTGAAGCAACTGCAAAGTTATGTATTTTGATATGACAGTCTCAAACACGAATACAAAATTTTTGGCAGTAAATCTAACGAATGATTCACGAAATCGTAAGAACACGATTGCAAACAATGACCAAGTCTTAAAACTGGCAGGACAGGTTAGGCTAGGTTTGTCAGGAAACAGTACAAGCGTTCCCTGACGCGGGTCTTAATCCTATGATGACCTTCAGTTGGAGCTTTTGATCATCTGACCGAGACCTTCCGCTGGCTTACCTGTCCCCTTCCCTTTAAAATTTATGGTTAAGATAATAACCTTTCGTTTATTATGAACCACAGGCCAGCGGTTAACGCATTGGCCTGTTAGTTTAAGGACTCACTTGCCATGAGTTCAAGCTCCACCCGTTCCCTGATTTGATAAAGTTAAAGAAAAGCGAAGAAAAATACCATGAAGTAATCAATATCAGCGACCTCAAAAGTACTAGGCAAAGCAGTAAAGCTACCACAATGCTAGGCTTCCTAGCTAGTAACTACGAACACAAAACACCAGACACCATATGGACTCTACAGGGTGACGCAAAAGTCTGAACACACACTACGAGCTTTTAAAATCCTTGTGAGGGTTTCTCGAGGAATACCCGGTTCCAAGAATCCTTGGAACTGGGTATTCCTCGAGAAACCCTCACAAGGATTTTAAACGCCCAGAAATGTGTGTTCAGACTTTTAATAACTCTGTATAATGCACTTGTTAGACTGCATCTTGAAAATACCAGACAGTTTTGGTATCCAGGTAATGTAAAGGATGAGAATGCATTAGAGAGGATTTAAAGAAGAGCTACCAAACTAGTACCATCAGTCAAAAGAAAAAATTACGAGGGAACACCCAAAGCGAACATCCCCTTTTTTTTCTCTCAAGAAACGAAGACTACGAGAGCTCATTCTAACCTGTAAAATATTTAATGATTTAGACACAGTCAGATATTAAGTACTTTTTGGAGCTCTACATAAGTCCGTAGCTCAAAACAGTGGAATAAAAGTACAAGGGAGAAGATCAAGCATGAATGTATGGAAGACTTTTATTGCAGACAAAATTATGGCAAACAGGAATAACCTTTCGGCTTATGCTGTAAACGCAAAGGCAATACAATGATGAAAAAACAAGCTGGGGAGGCAGTTTGAAAGTATAACATTCAGGTAGTCACATCTTGCCCTAGTGGTTGTTTTCCAGAGCCTTCAGGACTACATGCTAATTATACAGTATGCATCCATCACTCGAGATTGCTGGGTCAGCCCAAATTATTTATGTCAGGAACGTGATAATAAGGTATAGTAACCAGTTAGGTATATAGTGAGGGGGGGGAAGGCGAACGTTTTCGAAAGCCAGTGTCCAAAATGGCAATAATTGTCTACAAAAAACATCCATCGTGGGACACTTGGATTTTTTTAGCAGCAGATTTTATTATTTTGTGTATTATTATTATTATTATTGGTATTTTACAAAATTTTATGGCGAAACAGAAAAATAACAGAAAGCATTTTTAAAAATCTGTTTAGGCAACCTGTAACTCTCCTAAATCGTTTTATAAATGATGGCTTTTGGAATTACATGTTATTCCAAAATAATGGACAGTAATGGATCCTCGTTTCCAAAAAGATTAGTACAGTTGCTGAGGTGTATTCATTGTTTTAATTTTACCTGAAGAAAAATAGATTGAGATAAATGAAAGTGGATTTTCTAGTCAAAATATAAAAATTTTAGTGGTGAGCAGAGAATAGTCTGAAAAATCATGAATTATCAACAGTTACGAGTAAAAGTGTGATAATCTATGAATTTTAGCTAAAAAAAATAAATGAAGTGTGTTGGAAAAGATGCTTGAAACCGCTATGAATTGTTCATAAAACTATCATCAATACTTTTTAAGACGTTTATTTTAAGATAAAAACAATAGGTATTTAGTAATTAGGTACAGTTCATGTCTTGCATCCAGTTCCTTCTCTCGTATAAATTTTATGTTATTTTATCATTATGATATGGTATATCTGTGCACTCTCTACTCTGATAGTGGCGGGAGGGCGTGGAGGGTGGGGAGAAAGCCTTCTCTTTTCTGTCCTCGACACACACACACACACACACACCTACCTTAGTCTAGGTAAAAGACAGTTCTCAGTAGATAGCTTCGATGTAAATTTGCAAGCCCTTTGTTATTTGTCTTCCCTATGTACCCTTCCAGTTTTCATTCGCTTTCATTCCTCTCCGCATCTCCATCTCTTTACATTCCTCCTTTCCTAACTTTCCTCTGTTTATTCTCCCCGTTTCGTAAATTTTTCCCAGTTAATTCTTTTATTTTTCCTTCTGCGTCCTGCACTCTCACCGCTCCTCACCACTACCATGCTAGTAAGACTAGGTAAAAGAGTGGATAAGCTTGGCAACGATCCTCGTAAAATAAAAGCATAACCCGCCTGACAAACGAGGCGATAATGGAGAGGTTAAAACTGGAGAGTGATACTGCGCTTGAGAATGACTTGAAGAGAGTTCATGATGACATTCCCAAGTGGAGGTGAAGTAGCACGCGATCATTCATGTACACCCGTGACTGTTCGTAAGAATATTGAAGTCTCAGGTAACATGTACACTACCAGTCATGGGTTTCATAAAACCTAGAATAGGTTAGGTTAGGTAAGGTCTGTAAGGAAACGGGACACTTGTTTCTTGACGCTGTTCTTAGCTATACGATAACCCACAGCTGGAGCTTTTGGTTATTATATATATATATATATATATATCCTATTTACCTATTCTGCACGACAGTATACATAATGTTGTGCCGAATAGGTAAAACTTGCGATTTTAGCTTAAATAGCAACGCTCTTCTTGCCGAAGAAGACAAGCTAAAATTTGTATATGCAATAATTTCGCAGAAATCATTCTGAACCTAACGAAGAAAATATGTTTCATTGTGTTTGTTTATTAAATTATTGTAAACTTATCTAAAACATATTTAGTTGGAATAGGCTAAATTAAATTGCGCTTGTAATAAAGTTAGGTAAGTTTTCTAGGTTCTTTTGGTACAAAATTATTATTTTTTAAATGAAAATGAAAAAAATATATCTTTAAACATATAAGAGAAATTTTTAGAAAGAACTTAACTTTAAATGAGTTCTTAATTGACCAATTTTACCTCTTCTGTGTGTATGTGTATATATATGTGTATATATATATGTGTATATATGTGTATATATGTGTATATATGTGTATATATATATGTATATATATATTGTAATATATATATATATATATATATATATATATATATATATATATATATATATATATATATATATATATATATATATATAAAGCATGGGCGTGTGGTTAGGTGTGCGTTTTATCGAGTGCGTGTGCGTATGTGCGTGCCTGGTGTGAGTGTGACGTGGAGCACATATCAATAAACATGAATATTGATACTCTACGCCTCCCGCCTCACCATCCCACAAATTATGCTTCCCTATTGGGTTTTCTGACTGTGATAAAATTGTTTGTGTTTGCTGTCTCAACTGTATACGTTTGTTGTTTACATAGGCGGGAGTGTGACGTGTGGATGTGACGATGTTTGCACCAGTGGGGATCTAGTGTATGAATACCTGAATTTTTAAGCTCTCTCACAAATGTTTTCAATTTTTCGTCGAAGCTTGTATTTTATTTTTAAGCTCTTGGGTATTTTGTAGGACTTTTTTTTTATATATCTTGTCCATATTTTTAACCGTAAACACACTATTACACCGCCGATTATTTAAATTATGACATTAAATTTAAATGTCAGACATTAAGTGGTAAGACCAAGTTGTTTTAAACTTTTATTTTAACATATATTTGTAGGTTATTTTAGAGTCTGCCAATGTAAATAAATTCTAAAACTTTATATAAACACTCAGTGACATTCTTTTATTAATTGACTTCCAAAGATCTTTCTGTCCGAATTATCATTATCCACATGTTCCAGTATATGGCATTTTCCTACAGTAAATTCTATCATCCATCTGTGAGGTTAATTTCTTAATCTAGCCAAATCTTACATGCAAATTTTTACTATAAATTTTTTATTAAAGTTGGATATTTGTTCAATTTGGAAGCACAGTTTTTACTTTTTTATTCCTTCTGGAAAATCTTTCATGAAATATTTCAAATATTACCGTAGCAAAAAAGAGAATTTTCGTAACTCGTGACATTTTCCTAAGAGGAATTTTTTTTTTATTATTCTTGTCAAAAAATTCTCAGGTCCACTGTAAATAACACACGATACTTCCAGATTAGCCTTTCTTAGGGAACTCCATTGTAAACTGACCTAATACTAAATCCTCATGTTTGTTTTCGACCAATTTCCGTGACTTTCGTAAAAGCTCAGTCGATATATTATACGGGATTGGTTGCTCGAAAATTTATTTGTATTCTAGTTAGCCTATTTTTTCTGTTTGATTCAACCTGATAGCTATTCTCTTGGTTCTTTGCAATTCTTGTCAGCGAGATGATCCGGTAATTCATGGCATAACCCTTGTGGTTTAGCGCTTCTTTTTTATTATAATTTAATTCATGGCCTGCTCACTCTTTTCTTTTAAAGACTTTCACGAATTGGCACTATTTTTCATAGGTCACACAATTTCCCTGCCTTAAGAACAATGTAAAAAAAATACAAGTGAATAGCTCTGTTCTTTAAAATATTCTTTTAAGACTATAGTGACTATCCCGCCAGGTTTTGCTGGTTCTTTTTTGTGAACATCCAAACATCCAATAATAACTTTTATTTGTTGGTTCTAAAGGTTCCATTTCTGTGTGTGTGTGTGTGTGTGTATGTGTGTGTGTGTGTGTGCAAAGAATTCTTTTATTAACATAATTCACGTGAATGCTGACTGAAGCATCAGCAACGCCCAGTTAAGCCTTACCCTAAAATAACGGCAGTGAATACCAGGAAAATAAAACGAGAAACGCACCACGAAAAATGCTGCATGGGTGGTGATGTTGGTGGTGTATAACAGTGGAATGGGAAGAGAACCAACTTTACATTCCTTGGTAAGCATGGCCGCGTATTGGAACCTGGTGGAAATGTGGAAAGGCAATTTAGAAAACGTTGTCTTCGTGGAATTCAATTTACAGCACCTGGAAACGAGTGGCTAGGAAAAACAAAATTCATTTTATAATCCTCTAAAAAACAAATTTTTTTAAGGAAGTTAATTTAAGTGCGGATAATATATGGCTCCTTCGGAATTTATAAAATATATATTGTAGTTTTGTGTGATAAATATAAATTGAATAACTTGTGCAACGATCAGTATTTTTGGCATTCACAATCAGAAAATGAACAGTGAAATTATATAGTTACTTTAGGGATATATGTAACTTATACCAACTTGTTTATCAGGTTCAGTGGGTGTCCACACGTGGTTCTCTCAGACATTAATGCTTTAATGGTCAGTAATAACCCACAGGGAGGTAAAAACACAGAAGGTTAATTGGTCTGTATATTTCGATTTCCTTCTGGGATCGTAATATGCAAACTCAGGTATATATAAACACATTCATGTCTCTTGGTGGAAATACGCTAATAAGAAATAAAACATTTCAAATAACCCGCACAAAGGATATATATATATATATATATATATATATATATATATATATATATATATATATATATATATATATATATTCTCTCTTCCCTTTGCGTTTCTGTGTGACTAGTTAATGGTCCAAATAGGACAGAAACGTCGTCTTTGGCTTCATTCTCCTATGTGGGGTTTGTGTGTATATTCCAAAATATATGTATATGAAAAAAATTTAAAGTATTAGAGAGTCTTTCGCTTTTTACAATATTTGAACGAATGATGAAATATACGAGACTTAAATTCGTGAGTGTTGGACATCAAATGTGTCTGAGAAACCATGCTACGGGTGGGGATTGAACTCGTGGCGAAACTTACTGTAGCCACCTGGCCCAGCAGCTTATGCACTGATGTGGAGTTTTGCGCCTCGCTCGCCACGAGTTCAATCCCAACCCGTGGTATGGTTCGCAATCGTGTCATTACGATTTCGTGAGTCGTGTCTGAGGACCCTTCTTCGTTAAGCAAAACAGAGATAATACAGTAGCTTCATTGCTTCGTTGAAGATTGAGGTAGTCCAGACATGTCTGCAGCGCAGTCCAGTACTGCTCGGTATGAAGGGATGGGTGGGAGAATTGCGCTTGATAACTGAAGGGTTCTTGATACAATGGACTGGAACTCTCCTTTTCGTCCATCAAACCTGTTTACCGCAAAGTCCCTAGACCCTGTTACTACGACGAGTCTGACGCATCCGTGAATCAAATTATTATATACATGTATTTCAGTTCGATATGTACATTATACACACACACACACACACACACACACACACACACACACACACACACACACACACACACACACACACACACACACACCCTCCACCACTTGACACAAACACTTGACACAAACACGTACCCCCCCCCTCCCCTAACCACCTCTCCCCCTTCCCTAACCACCTCACCTTAGCCACCTACCCCTCCCCCAAACCACCTAACCCCTCCCCAAACCGTCTAACCCCCCCAATTACCTCCCTCCCTCCAATAACCATCCTCCCCCTCCCCCATAACCATCCATCCCCTCTCTCCCTCAAACCATCTAACCCCCTCCCCCAACTATCTCTACCCCTCCAATTACCATCCTTCCCCTCCCCCACAACCATCCATCCCCTCTCCTAACCATCTATTCCCCTCCCCCTAACCAGGATGAGGACAAGGGGCTCCAAGGACGAATCTGGGAGGGAGGAATGGGAGGTAGAGCTCAAAAAAAGGGAGGAAGACTGGGGAAGGAGACTAGATGAGCTGGAAAGGAAGATGGAAGAGAGGTTAGCAGCAGAATGCAGAAGGTGGAAGCAACAGGCCACAGCAGCAGAAATCAAGATAGAAAGATTAGAAGAGGAGCTGAGACATCTGAAACAGCACAGAGACAAAGATATTACAGAAGTAGCATCGGCAATGGCTACATCAAACACAGACAAAAGGTCTGAAGGAAGCATGGAAACTAAACTGTATGCAGAGGTCCTGTCAAACCCACATGGGGCCAAAACAAAGACAGGGAGCACACTAGGACAGAATGAGAGGTTGGAAGACATTGAAGGAACTAGGACATGTGCAAGGACCTTACCAGATACCTGTGGGGGCCAGGAGCAGGTGAGCAGGAAGGATAAACCAAGAAGCATAGGGGCAATAACTAGGGAAGGGACTGAAGGAAGGAACACTCCACGGGAAGGAACTAAAACACAGAGGATGCAATGGGAGTCACAGTGGGAGGTGGAAAGGGAAAGATCCGTGTTTGTCTATGGGCTAGACGAAGCTAAAGGGGAAACTTATGATGAAAGAAAGGAGGAGAAAAAAGCGATTGAAGACATCATGAAGGTGATAGGCGAGGGGGACATGACCCAGGTGGCAAATTTTCGGAGAATTGGGTGGTTCACAAAGAAAAGGAATCGGCCTCTCAAAGTAATTTTCAAGGCATAATCAACCCGAACCATGATCCTGCAGGAGAAAGCACGGCTGAGAGGCAAGCAGGAGTTCCGGAGTGTGTACCTCGATCGAGACAGAACACAGGACGAAAGGAAGACAATGAAAGAGAGAGTTCAAAAACGAAAGGAGAAATGGGAGGAAATGAAAAAGGAGAGCAGAATAATCCAGGATCAAATGGAAGGACAAGCGCACCCCCCAGAAACACCTGCAGAAGGACTCCAGCCACGACACCCCCAAGGCAACTGAACAATCCAAACCAACCATCACACACCGATCCCTCTGTTTCCACCCCCTGCACCACAGTTACAGTATTAGAACAGAAGTTGAAGGTTTGGTACACAAATGCAGATGGATTAACGAATAAACATGAGGAATGGCAAGAAAGAATCAATGAGAAGTCCCCAGACATCATAGCAGTTACAGAAACAAAACTCATGGAGACAATAACAGATGCAATCTTCCCACCAGGATACCAGATCATGAGGAAAGATAGAAAGGGCAGGGGGGGAGGTGGGGTTTCTCTGCTCGTAAAAAACAGATGGAAATTCGAGAAAATGGAAGGAATAGATGAGACGGGAGAAAGAGACTACATAGCAGGTACACTTCAGTCTGGGGAACACAAAGTGGTCATTGCAGTGATGTATAATCCACCACAGAACTGCAAGAGGCCAAGAGAGGAATATGAAGAGAGCAACAGAGCAATGGTGGACACACTTGCTGAGGTGGCAAGAAGAGCTCACTCCAGCAGAGCAAAGTTGCTGGTTATGGGGGATTTCAACCACAGGGAGATTGACTGGGAAAACCTGGAGCCACATGGGGGTCCCGAAACATGGAGAGCCAGGATGTTGGACGTGGTGCTGGAAAACCTCATGCACCAACATGTTAAGGACACTACCAGAGTGAGAGGGGAGGATGAACCAGCAAGATTGGACCTTGTGTTCACCCTGGGCAGCTCAGATATTGAGGACATCAAGTATGAGAGTCCCCTAGGAGCTAGCGACCACGTGGTTCTGTGCTTTGAATACATAGTAGAGCTGCAAGTGGAGAGAATAACAGGAGTTGAATGGGAAAAGCCTGACTATAAAAGAGGGGACTACATAGCGTTGAAGAACTTCCTGCGGGAGGTCCAGTGGGACAGAGAACTGGCAGGAAAGCCAGTAAATGAAATGATGGAATATGTAACAACAAAATGCAAGGAGGCAGTGGAAAGGTTTATTCCCAAGGGCAACAGTAACAACGGGAAGACCAGAACGAGCCCCTGGTTTACCCGACGGTGTAAGGAGGCAAAAACAAAATGCAATAGAGAATGGAAAAAGTACAGAAGGCAGAGAACACACGAAAATAGGGAGATCAGTCGCAGAGCCAGGAATGAGTACGCACAGGTAAGGAGGGAGGCCCAGCGACAGTATGAAAATGACATAGCATCGAGAATCAAGACTGACCCGAAACTGTTGTATAGCCACATCAGGAGGAAGACAACAGTCAAAGACCAGGTGATCAGATTAAGGACAGAAGGTGGAGAACTCACAAGAAATGATCAGGAGGTATGTGAGGAGCTGAACAGGAGATTTAAGGAAGTTTTTACAGTAGAGACAGGAAGGGCTGTGGGAAGACAGCACAGAAGGGAACATCAAGAGGGAATATACCAACAAGTGTTGGATGACATACGAACAACTGAGGAGGAGGTGAAGAAGCTCTTAAGTGACCTTGACACCTCAAAGGCGATGGGACCGGACAACATCTCCCCATGGGTCCTTAGAGAAGGAGCAGAGATGCTGTGCGTGCCTCTAACCACAATCTTCAACACATCCCTTGAAACTGGGCAACTACCTGAGAAATGGAAGACAGCTAATGTAGTCCCCATATTTAAGAAAGGAAACAGAAACGAGGCACTAAACTACAGACCTGTGTCTCTGACATGTATTGTGTGCAAAGTCATGGAGAAGATTATCAGGAGGAGAGTGGTCGAACACCTGGAAAGGAACAAAATTATAAATGAAAACCAGCATGGGTTCATGGAAGGCAAATCTTGTATCACAAACCTCCTGGAGTTTTATGACAAGGTAACAGAAGTAAGACACGAGAGAGAGGGGTGGGTAGATTGCGTTTTCCTAGACTGCAGGAAGGCCTTTGACACAGTTCCCCACAAGAGATTAGTGCAGAAGCTGGAGGATCAGGCGCACGTAAAAGGGAGGGCACTGCAATGGATAATGGAATACCTGACAGGGAGGCAACAACGAGTCATGGTACGTGAAGAAGTATCACAGTGGTCGCCTGTTACGAGCGGGGTCCCACAGGGGTCAGTTCTAGGACCAGTGCTATTTTTGATATATGTGAACGACATGATGGAAGGAATAGACTCTGAAGTGTCCCTGTTCGCAGATGACGTGAAGTTGATGAGAAGAATTAAATCGGACGAGGATGAGGCAGGACTGCAAAGAGACCTGGACAGGCTGGACATGTGGTCCAGCAACTGGCTTCTCGAATTCAATCCAGCCAAATGCAAAGTCATGAAGATTGGGGAGGGGCAAAGAAGACCGCAGACAGAGTATAGGCTAGGTGGACAAAGACTACAGACCTCACTCAGGGAGAAAGAACTTGGGGTGACCATAACACCGCTCACATCACCGGAGGCACACATCAACCAAATAACCGCTGCAGCATACGGGCGCCTGGCAAACCTGAGAATAGCGTTCCGATACCTTAATAAGGAATCGTTCAAGACACTGTACACTGTGTATGTTAGGCCCATACTGGAGTATGCAGCACCAGTCTGGAACCCACACCTGGTCAAGCACGTCAAGAAGTTAGAGAAAGTACAAAGGTTTGCAACAAGGCTAGTCCCAGAGCTCAAGGGAATGTCGTACGAGGAAAGGTTAAGGGAAATCGAACTGACGACACTGGAGGACAGAAGGGTCAGGGGAGACATGATAACGACATACAAGATACTGCGGGGAATAGACAAGGTGGACAGAGATAGGATGTTCCAGAGAGGGGACACAGGGACAAGGGGTCACAACTGGAAGCTGAAGACTCAGACGAGTCACAGGGACGTTAGGAAGTATTTCTTCAGTCATAGAGTTGTCAGCAAGTGGAATAGCCTAGCAAGTGAAGTAGTGGAGGCAGGAACCATACATAGCTTTAAGAAGAGGTATGACAAAGCTCAAGAAGCAGAGAGAGAGATGATCCAGTAGCGATCAGTGAAGAGGCGGGGCAAGGAGCTGAGTCTCGACCCCTGCAACCACAATTAGGTGAGTACACACACACACACAAAAGTGGAATAGCCTAGCAAGTAAAGTAGTGGAGGCAGGAACCATACATAGCTTTAAGAAGAGGTATGACAAAGCTCAAGAAGCAGAGAGAGAGATGATCCAGTAGCGATCAGTGAAGAGGCGGGGCAAGGAGCTGAGTCTCGACCCCTGCAACCACAATTAGGTGAGTACACACACACACACAAAAGTGGAATAGCCTAGCAAGTAAAGTAGTGGAGGCAGGAACCATACATAGTTTTAAGAAGAGGTATGACAAAGCTCAGGAAGCAGAGAGGGAGAGGACCTAGTAGCGATCAGTGAAGAGGCGGGGCCAGGAGCTGAGTCTCGACCCCTGCAACCACAATTAGGTGAGTACACTATATAATATATATATATATATATATATATATATATATATATATATATATATATATATATATATATATATATATATATATATATATATATATGTATATGTATTATAATATGCGAGACCTAAAGGAATAAAACAGTGTTTTATGGGAATTCTGAAGCAGGTTCTCCGGTACATCTGAGGGTGGGATCAAAGGCTGCTGATAAGAGTTACCCACGAAATATGTTGACCATGTAACTTTATTGACTTACGAGGACCTTCACCACAAAAATTCTCTTTTCTGAGGTTTTGCTCGTGTGTGTGTGTTTGTGTGATTGCACTTGATTGGATGGATGCTTACCTATTGATTGCTACTGGGACAATTCATGGTTCTTAGAGCCGCCTCTTAACAGATTAGACAGGTTTCAATAGTTACTTGCCTCGCTCGTCTTGTATTTATTTCGGATTCCAGGTCACCCTCATTTGTAACTTTAACTTCATATTGAGCCCCTTTGTCCCCGGCTCCTGCCTTTCAATCCGTCTATCCTTGTCCGTCTCTCAAATCTTTTGAGTATCTTCATCATTAGAGTTCTCTCTTCCCGGGTCATCTTTCCTTCTCAGATCGATAAGATCTATTTTTCTTTACCCTGGTCTTTCCTTTAAGTTAGCTCCTGCACCAGTCTCGTTGCTAATCTCTTGACTTTTCACCCGTTTATTTAGATTCTTGAATGGGTGTAAGGTAAGACACAAGACGCATACTGTGATTCGATATATAGTATGTATTCGAATCCTGACTGATTCTTTGCTACAGTTCCTGAAAGATGTTCTCAGGTTTGTCAGGCATGCAAATAATGCTGATGATATTCTCTTGGGCATTTCTTCCCGGTCCTTCCCTGTAATATGCTTGGTACTGTGGTTGGGTTTGGGTCTTGTACGAATTTTACCCTTCTTCCCCAGCCAATAGATTATGCTCGGTCATACACCCTCACTGATTTTCAACAATTTGCACTTCCTAGGGGTGAATTCTAATAGGCATTTTAATGATCATCTCCGTAGTATGTCAGGAGTCGTCTTGTTTTCATTCCATATCTTTTCCTTTTTTTTTATCCTCAATGTTGAAATGTAATCACATATATCTTGTATATCTTATAGCATTTTATTTATGTATACGAGGAAGAGTACTGGCCTTAGGATTAACCTTTACAGAGCCCCAACCAGTCAGCTCTGCCCATTCTCACAGAGCCTCCATGATCATCAATGTCTCCTTCCATTCCCTTCCCTACTTTTCCCTTCCGCACGACACTGGGTCACTGTTGTAGTGGTGGGGTTTGAGCTGTTTTGACGAGTATCCAAGAATTCCATCTTTCCCAAACTGGTTAACGGGAAGATTTCCTTTTTTTCGTCTAAATTTGCTGTTGCTTATAACCTATGACTTTGAACAAATAGATATTACTTAATGTGCGAAGCAGTCACCAAAACTGCCGCTGATGTCTAAATAATACAACTTACAGCCTATGACTTAAAACGAATTTTGAGTATAGCTTACACTAAATAACAAAAAAAAAGGCACAATACCGTGACTGGAACGACACACAAATAACCCGCACATAAAAGAGAGAAGCTTACGACGACGTTTCGGTCCGACTTGGACCATTGACGTAAGCTTCTCTCTTTTATGTGCGGGTTATTTGTGTATAGCTTGCACTGCTATGCTTGGATTTCTGCCGTCGACTCTGATGCTGGTTCCACCGTCTTGACACCAGTGTGCTGTCGTCCCTCTCTCCCCTTGCTGTTGATGCTGAGGCCACCATCAGTCACGCTGCCGTTGCTGCATACATTGCCATAGATGCAGACACCGTCAATGCCATCGACGCCGCCGTCTCTGCTAATCTATGGAAAATTAGACCATGAAGAGGGAAGTTAAAGTTACACAGCCAAAATTTAGTTTTTTTTTTGGTATTTTTTCTCTATAAAATGTATTATTTTGTGTGAATATTTTTGGGTTTCTGGAACGGATTAATTGTATTTCCATTATTTCTTATGGGAAATATTGCTTCGAATTTCAGACTTTTCGAATTTAAAACTAGCTCCTGGAACGGATTAAGTTAGATTTTTGAGGTTCCACTGTATCTTATTAATATTACCAGTTTTTTTTATTCGAAAAAGGCCATATTGTGTCCTTTTAATGCAATACCTTTTCTAAATAAAAAAAAGGCACAATACCGTGGCTGGAACGATACACAAATAACCCGCACATAGAAGAGAGGAGCTTACGACGACGTTTACAAAGTCACACTTTGTAAATGGTCCAAGTCGGGCCGAAACGTCGTCGTAAGCTCCTCTCTTCTATGTGCGGGTTATTTGTGTACAATACCTTTTCTGTTATCCCACCCTGCTCTTGAAGTTTATGGATCTTTCTTTCTTGTGGAGCAGTACCTCATACTTCCTTATAATTCAAAAAGATAAAGTTCAGCCAGGTTTCTGTCTATTGCTCTATTGATCTATCAAGAGCTGCAGTAAATTCGTAAAACAAGATTTTACTTTAATAATTTATGCTAATTTTATTTTATAATTCCTGGTATTGCTCCACCATTCTCCGTCTGAATAAATGATCTACTTTGGATTATATTCATGTCAAGAATACAATCCTGTGGTTCAGGGTTACTTTGCCTGTCCCTTCCTTAAACACTGTCATTACACTTGACAGCTGCCTTGCTTCCAGAGACACAAAAAAATCGTAATGGCTCGAACAGTAATTCTGCCCCCTTTTTTTTCTGAACCCGTGAAGCTACGTCATCAGGTCTCATTCTTTTGTTGTCTCGCTCACTCCAATTCTTTACCTGATGTAACAATGTTTTTTCTATCCTCCACTGGACTATTCTCTGTTCTTAACGTCCGTGTGACCCCGATATCACCATGAAACAAAGCTGAATTTTCTTTTCAGCTCCTTGCAAACCACCACCTCATTCTCAGTAAGCTTTTCTTCTTCCATTCTCAACTCAGCTGTATTACTTCGTCCTTTTACTGCCATCTTCCTTCTGACGTAGCTGTAGCATAGTTTTGGTTCCGATTTGACGTATGCTAATGTATCATTCTCATTGTTTTCTCGTTACTCTTCTTACTCTCGCGCCCCTGTTTATCTTCTCACCCATAGATCTCGTTCTTGGTAACTCTGTTCTCTTCATTACTGTCCTCTACCTGTGTAGTTTTCCCCCTCATTTTGCCACTTTTTTTTACTTAGTCCCTCTACATCTCTGGATGAATCACACACACTCTTTTTACACAGGGTTTGACAAGGTTAGGTTAAGGATCCCGAGCTTTATTGACAAGCTATTTACAAGTTAAGGAATCCTAACTTTATTGACAAGCTAAGAGCTGATACCTACATCAGCTAGTTTGAAAGCACTTTTATTGTTATGAAACATACAAGTAGGGAACAGGATGAAGTTGGAGCCATCTGTGGGCCATCATTTTCATTTGTTCAACTGACTTTATCTCGAGTCATCCTGGGGATGAATGATCTCAGATGAAGTGATGTTCTGGAGAAGGGTACAGCCAGAGTGAAGTTGTCGCTTTCTGCCCGTCTTGTGGCATAAAAGCTTGTTTCACGCTGTCCTCGAAGTGGATCCAAGTGTGGTACTTTGACAATGTTGACCTTGTACATAACAGTAAGGCCACCCACATCCCTCCTGTGTTGAAGGCTCTGCTAAAATGACAGATCTATCCATGATGGGTCCAGGCGAGAGATGAGACGTCTTGCTCTGTTGTCTACTGTCATGCAGTCGCAGATGAGAGGGAGGGGGGGAGGTAAACCAAGAAAGTGGAGCATACTCATGGTGAGTGTACTTGTGCCTCGTACAGAATCTTGCAACCCCTACTGTCAAGCAGATGCGAGATACGTCGAAGTGATGTAAGCTTCCTGGCTGCTTTGTTTGCAAGATTTACAACGTGGTTCTTCATGGTCACTTTGGAGTCAAATTTCACCCCAAGGATATCAACTTTCTCTTTCTCTCCCTCTCCCTCCCTCTCGCCCTCACTCTCCCCCTCACCCTCTCCCTCTATCTCCCCCTCTCCCTCCCTCCCCTCCCCCTCCCTCCCCTCCCCCTCTCCCTCCCTCCCCTCCCCCTCTCCCTCCCTCCCTCCCCTCCCCCTCTCCCTCCCTCCCCTCCCCCTCCCTCCCCTCCCCCTCCCTCCCCTCCCCCTCCCTCCCACCCTCTCTCTCTCCCTCCCTCTCCTCTCTCTCTCTCTCTCTCTCTCTCTCTAATCTCTTTCTCCCTCTCTCCTCCCAGTTGCTATTTTTAATTACTGTAAACTCTTCTGCGCTTCGGTACACTTCCCAGTTAAGTAATCCATCTCTTTCGTAAACTACCCTGCCATTCACCTTTTTCTTCCCCGCTGTCCCCCGGCACTGGGTTACATTACTCTGGTGGCGGAGTTTGAGAGGGATGAGCTCAGTATTAAGAACCAGCAACCTATTTTCAATCTCAGTTATCGCGAGGCTTATCCTTTTATCAGAATTTTATATTGATTATAGTCTGTGGGTTTGAACTAGTCTTGAATATGGCTCTGACTACGACACGTAGATTATTTTTTAACACTGTCTCCCCATGGTAGGATGTATCGAAAAAAGGAAACTCTTTCACCGTCATTCATTCGGTCAATGTCACAGTTAAGATGATCGTCCAAACTACATCCCCACTCCTCCTTTGGAGTGCAGGCACCGCATTTTTCACCTCCAGGACTCGAGTCCTGCTAACCATTTTCCATGAATCGCTTCTTAAATGTTTACACTGCTCAGACTTCAACAGCACGTCATACAAGTCATAAAACCACTTCCCTCCTCTCATTTCTGTCTAACGCACTCATACAAGACTTGGAAATCTTACCTCCAAGAATTCGAAAGTTTCTCTACCATTTCCCTCCAATATTTGTTCTTATTGTGATTATAATACCAGTTGTACGAGTGTAAACTAGTGGTGATATCAACACACTGGTGCTGTTAGCAGCATATAGTTAAAAAAGACTGAGAATTTATAATCATGATAGAATAAATAATGAAATTATCAACTTTTCATTGTAGCAGCACTTAAAAGTCTAAAGATTTTAGTTTTTTCTATTTTGTATAACATAACTCGACTACGATTTTCTGTTGTGCTCCGAGATGTCCTGATCTTTGTGCAGTTTCATTTCTCGTAGACTGAGCTGACCTCACCTCCTCCCGTACCTCTCTAGGTTCACCACCATCAGGTAGTCTGAGGATCACAACTGCATGGTCACTGTCCTCCCAGAGGCTCGCTATAATCTATTTTCTCATATCCGCAGCATACGAGGTAGAGAGCAGGGCCGATCTTGCTGGTACATCTATCCCCCTTCCATCCTTCCATCCCTTCCCCTCCCCCCGACCCTCCCCCTCTCTCTCTCTCTCTCTCTCTCTCTCTCTCTCTCTCTCTCTCTCTCTCTCTCTCTTTTACATACCGGTATATGAAATTCTCCATCACTACCTCCAACAACTTTGCTCTTTCTCTGTGTGTCTGTATGTCTGTGTATGTGTGTATCTGTATCTGTGTGTATCTGTATCTGTGTGTATCTGTATCTGTGTGTATCTGTATCTGTGTGTATCTGTATCTGTGTGTATCTGTATTTATATCTGTGTGATTGTGTGTCTGTGGGAGCGCGCTCGCATGAACAAGCAATCACAAACTTTAATGACTTTATCTAATTTATTTTACTAACTTCTAAACCCTGAAATGACACAGGTTAATCTTCACGGAGTTTAATTGAGCGTTTCTGTATAAACACCTGAGTGAGGGAGCGAAGGTAGACTCCTCCTCCAAGATTACTTCTTGAAGGTTACCTTACTCCAGTGGCTTAGTACCCACTACCGCCGCCACCGCCGCCACCACCACCACCGCCACCGCCACCGACGACGACGACGACGACGGCCTAATCCCTCACGATCACCACTACTGCCTAATCCTCCACGACCACAACTTCTGTCTTCCGTCCTTCACTGCCCTCCACCACCCCTGTTTATCTTTCCTCTTTCTCTGTGGTAATCTTACGGGAAGAGGACGTCTGTGTTAATTTCTAACAGACAAGCCTCTGTGATTGCTATTAGGGCTGGGATGATAATTCTGCTTGTCAATTCAGTGATTATCTCCATTATTCTATCTGCAAAGAACAAAAAGGTACAATACCGTGACTAGAACAACACACAAATAACCACTAAATAACCAGCATTACCACTACTGCTTATTCTGTCTCTTTGAATCGAAAGACTTTTAATGCTGTTACCCACCCATTGTTCTTTTGACATCTTGCTTAAATCTTCTTTACCTTCCTACTTAAGTGGGTTTGCTAAAATGAGGATATAAGTAGGATTTGCGTGTTTTGGGGACATGTCTTTTGACGTAGTGTTGATTAGTATGTTGGGCAGGTTATCTAGATAATGGTTACTTTAGTAGTCTAGTAATTATACGGAGGTAATGGTAAGTATTCGTTAATACATCCTTAACCTAACTTAACTGGACGCACGACATCTCATGGGGACTTGTTCTGGATGCACGAGGTATTACGAACTCAAATATAGTATGGCCTACGACCTGGTCGTAATATATACAAGTATATACACTTATGTACACTACTTACAGAGGTTGAATAGTAAGTGTACCACGCGGTGACAAAAGATGGCAAAAGCAGAAGCCAGAGAGAGAGAGAGAGAGAGAGAGAGTATCGTACTCAACCAGCAGCTCGGACAAGTCTATCAGTTTGCTTACCACCAGTGAACCACGTTGCTACAGGTTTGGCGGGCTTGCCTGTAATTGGTCAATCAACCAAGATTTAACGACGGGCACCCTACCGATCGTTAAACATTTAGCACCTGGTTCGCTAGTTGGGAGGTAGCCTATATGGGGGTGTGACATACACCGGATAAAATGTAACATTCTCATAGACTTATTCGTGCATACAGAAATGCACGAGAGCCAATTCGCGAGAAATTGGCTGATCAAACTTGCGAACAGATTGTGGAGGTGGATAAAGGATACAGTGGGTGGTTGGGAATATGCAGTTGGGTGTCAACGATGTGTCTCTGGCACAGTACTCACAATCAAAGAATTATATAGAAAAGACATGTCAGTAGCATTGATGGATAACAAGCTGACTTCGCTTGCGCTGAGAATGGTTGCAGTGCAATACATGATAGTCAGGCATTGTGAGTGCTGCTCACTCTTAAAGTGCCCAAGAATCTTGTTAATCACAAACAGGGAAGCTTTGATGGCTGGTTAAATACAATTTCCATATTTTTTTCATTTTTTTGTGAGTAGTGGAGAAGAATCACAGCTCCCAGATGCCTTGCACAAACACGTAGTAGTAGTAACCCCCTCCTCTCTCTCTCTCTATCTATCTATTTATCTATCTATCTCCAGTCCCCATCCCCAATCCCTCGATGAAGGGATTCATAACAACGCTGAAGGAGGTTGGGAAGTGTGAGTGCTGAGATGGAGCTCAGTAATCCATTTTTTGGCCTAAACCGGCGGGGAGATTATCTCTCTGCAAAACTGTGGTCACTTAAAATCAATAACCTGGGACGAATTAAGGATATGGCATGGAAAGCGGCTAATGGAATTTGACCCAACGAAATTTTGACCCAGTCAGCTGTTCTCGTGTCTAAATTAGTCACGAGAGCAGCTGATTAAATTTGGTAATAGTTAAGATATCTGTAAATTGCTAATGATTTTACGAAATGAATAAAGATGCTTGCAGTTATCTGTGTTCAGAGCTCTGAAACGCAAATGGTTTTTAGTGCGATATACGTCATGGAACTAAACCGTATGTGGTACTAGAAATAGTTATTACGTGGTACTAGAGATGGTAGTTATGTGTTGCCGTTGATGGTAATCGGAACGTAGTACCATTACTGGTAGTCGTGAAGTAGTACCATTGACGGTAGTCGGGACGTTCTACCATTGACGGTAGTCGGGACGTTGTACCATTGACGGTAGTCGAGACGTTGTACCATTGTCGGTAGTCGAGACGTTGTGCCATTGACGGTAGTCGAGACGTTGTACCATTGTCGGTAGTCGAGACGTTGTATCATTGACGGTAATCGAGACGTTGTATCATTGACGGTAGTCGAGACGTTGTACCATTAACGGTAGTCAGAATGTTGTACCATTGACGCAAGTCGGGACGTAGTACCATTGATGGTAGTCGGGATGTAGCATCACAGACGGTAGTCATATTACAGTACCAGAAATGGTAGTTACGAAAAAGTAGCCGATATTCCTGAGTAGAAAAAAAAATGAAACACGAATAATTCACACTTTTGTGAGACGCAAAGAAGCCAACGCAGACTGGAAAACTGAGATACAAAAAACTATAAGAAATTCACCAACAATTACCTGCTGATCTATTTACACTGTCAAATATTTACTTATATTTACTGCCGGTTAAGGACTTCTGATCCAAGGAATTGGAGCTACTCTCCCCTTGGAACAAGCCGATTACAGCCTTTTCCCACAGGTGTTTTATAACTCTGGGGGATTTTGTCTGTTCCTTAGTGAATATAATAATTATTCCCAATTTTTTTTAAGTTACAATTCATATTTTAATTAGTTATTAACATTAAGCAAGACTTAAAAGCCTATGTCTCATTTCTTTTAAAAATTTATGCGCATTTGTTTCGGTACTTTGTAAATGAAAAAAAAAATCTGGTGTATTTATTTTATAAATAAATAATCCAACCTCTTGAGCATTAGGAAAAAAGACTAGGCAAAATTAATGAGTGAATAATGAAAGAATAATTCGTGTAGAGACAGAGAGAGAGAGAGAGAGAGATACAAGAAAAACCCGAGACACAAATACAGGAAAAAAAAAGCAATTTGGCTAGAAAAGCAAAATAGTTAATAAAAGAATACACAGAGGAAAGTATAATAAATAAAAGCTCAAATGGAAAAGCAAAACAGTATGATAACGAAGATGATAATTAAAGCATAGAGTAATGAAAGATGCAAATGCTTCAAATGTGAACACAGTGGAATTTAATTAAAGTGTGGCTTTGAAGTGTGTGTGTGTGTGTGTGTGTGTGTGTGTGTGTGTGTGTGTGCGTGTGTGCGTGTGCGTGTGCGTGCGCGTGTGCATACCTGCCCATTTGTTTATGGTGAGGTGAAGACTCAGCTCCTGGCCCTGCTTCTCCAACTGGCATCTACTGGGTTCGCTCACTCCTGCTTTATTGTCATGGTTATACAACTTGATGATTCTGAGGATAAAAAAAACACCGTGAAATGAGACAAGTGAGACCCCGATTATTATGTTATTCACATGTACGTTGTTATCATGTCTAATCTATTGTTTTTTATCGTCTGAACATCGTCAGGTGAGGTCCTTGAGTTTCTTCTCATATCTTACACCCCTAAACCTGTCCATTACGATGCCTCTTCCTGGGGTAACACCCATTGTTTCCTTCCTGTTTTGCATTCCTTGATCTATTGTTTTGCCTTCTCTGTTATTCCTGCCTACTTCTCCAGGTTTTGTCCCAGTCTCCTTTATGTACTCTGTCAAATGCCTTCTTATAGTTAAAGAAAATGCAGTCCACCCAAACATGTTTGTTCCTTCGGTTTTATTATTTTGTCACGGAACCATCTTTAAAACAATGCTTGTTGTTGTTCGTAAACCTTTTTCCTTTCCAAGTGCTCCATCACTCTTCCGATTTTTCACCATTATCATTCATAGTGGGCATGTCAATATCACTTTCTTTTATTGTATTGCCATTTGTGTATCCCCTTTCTTTTATACTGGGACTACATCTGCTGCCTTCCACACCTCTTGACCAGGTGTCGATTGACTTGTAAATCTGAGCCAGCTTTTCACACGGTGTTTCCTGCCTCTCTCACAGAGCCCATTGAGAGAGAGACTGTCAGATCCCCTTGAGCTCAAAGTATCCAGGTCCCTCAGTAGTTTCGTCTCTTTTTCTGGTGTACATTGTGTGTCCCATACTCAATGGTACACTGCTTTAATCTCTGGTATTATACCTATTTCTTCTGAGAAATCTTCTTTGAAGCAATTGTTGAGCTCCTCGCAATCTTCCTGGCCGTTTCTTGTGAGGTTGAGTCATAATTCTTATTACCTGGTCCTTTACTGTCGTCTTCTGATGTGATTGTCTATCAACTTTGGCTCAGATTTAGCTTTTGATGTTACATGTTTCTCAAATTATGGCTCAGCATCTCTTTTTAGCATTTCATATTAGTTTCCAACTATTCTGTTCATTTCTCTGTTTTATGCTGTTCCATGCCTCCTATTACATTTTCCCATGCTCCATCACTGTTAACTTTTTCCTCCAGACACCTTTGATTTAATCATAGGTTCTATTCTCACCTTCGAGTTTTCTATTACTGGTATGAATTTCTCCTCTGCCTCTATTCACTTTCCGTCTATATACTCAATCTCATTTGTTGTTTTTCATTCTTAGTTTCCCACTGTACTGCTTCAGTAATTCTCTCATTCCTGCGTAGTCTCCGTCTCTGAAGTCTGGTTTATCTCTTCCTTGCATTTCTTCCCGTGTTAATTTCCACACTGTATTCAAAATTCAGTGCTGTGTAGTCTCTAACTTTTATGGCTAATACTTCGTCTCTCACTACTTGTTGCCTTGGTTACGTTGGCAAATATCGTTTGCTGTCACCTTTATCATCCTATAAGCTCTCCTTGCTGATTCTAGTATGGTGTTCACCATAGTTTGTCATCATATTCCTGTCTTAATTTGCTGTTTATTAGTGGATTGTATATCACTGCAATCACCGCCTCGGATTCCCGCCTTGAGTAAACCTATGAAGTAGCTTGACACCGTTTGACTTATTCCTCTCATCTCTCTAAATTTCCCTGGTTTCTGATTAACAACGCTGCTTATCCCCCTTTCCTACTCCCACTGTCCTTCCTTAGAGCTTGTTCTCTTTCTTGTTCCGTCCCAATTGCAATAGTTGTTCATACCATTTAAAAGTCTCGCATCTCTCTTGTCACGGCCACGCTAGCTGGAGATTCGTCTGTAAAAACTTGCATTTGTGGTCACAGAGGTGCCTGTGCTAACTTTCCTATGGTGTAGAAATATACCTAGTTGGATGAATCTTATTGTGGCTAGCTGGTCTAGTGGCTAACGCTACGGGCTGGAGTTTTGAGACTCTATGACCGCGGGTTCAATCCCGGCCGGGGGTATGGTTGATAAGTTTGATGGGTGATAATTTGCCCATGAGATACCTTCTGATGCTCTGAAAATTTCCTCTCTACCTCTCTCCCTCCTCATTCTCACATCTACTATGCTATGATCTCCTTTCATTATCACATATATCTTCCCCAGTCCTGCCTTCTTCCTCATGAAAACACTAGATCATTAGAGACATCTCTCTTCCTCTCATTGTTATCCCTTCATTGTTTTGTCTGTTGTTGTCAGATCTATTGTCGTTCCTCTTACCTTCTGTAATTCCGGGTTGCCTACGAGCATTTTCACTTAAATTTCGTCTTTTCTCTGTGTCGTTCTTCCTTCGTAATGTCTTCCGCCCAGTTTTTAATTTGCCTCTGTTTCTTTGTTCCTTCACTTCATTGTCTGTTTCTCATCTTTTATTGTCTGATTTTCTCTTATTGGATTTACAGTTGTGTGTGTGCGCGCGCGTGCGCCCTTGTAGATGTATTTACCTATTTGTGTTCACCTGTTGTGGTTACAAGGGTCGAATCTCGACACCACCTACGACTGCTGCACCTCTCCTGCTATACGGTTTATAAGCTGCTTCTCCGCTCATATGCCGTATTCTATTCAAGATTGATGGACTGACCACATCGACTCAAGGTTGAGGGACTGATTACCTCATTCTCCTCCTGTTCAAGTTACTCCTGTGTATGGACTGATGAAGCCACTGTGTGGCGAAACGTTTCCTCAATAAAGATACCCAAGAGTTGCACATGTGTCTAATTTAACAACGTGTCAGTTCTTTGAACCATTCATCTACAATCCTGCCTTTTAACTTTGCCACTTGGTGGATATCCTCTTCCTTAGCCCCGTGGGCACTGTCTTAATAATTCTTAAAACTGAATGGAACCTGCCTTACCACTACTTCGCCCAGGTTATCCCATTTCATGACCTCCCTTAAGCTGAATAATACTTTGACATGCCTGTAATTCATCTATTCCTTTTAATTTCTAACTGTGCTCTCATGTACGTGTTTCTCGCCTCTTCAACAGTTTCTCTCTGTGTCCACCCTATCAAGTCCTGTGAGTATTCAGGTAAAAGTCAATCGGAAGGTGGATCTCGCCTGGAGGCCACATCCACCCACAGCGTAAACAGGAGTAAATGGAAAAGCACTTGCTGAATATATTAGAAAAAGAAAAAGGTCAGCAGTCGCAAAACTTATCTCAGAGAACATTAGTGTAAACTACTACAATATTCAAAACGCTGAAAAAAAAAAATCGTAATTGAAACCGGTGGTTTAAAATATCCAGTTTCAAATCTTAACAACAATATCAGCTTCCTGCAGTTCTCCCAAGATTATAATTGTTGTTGTTGCAGATATCTTTGTAACAACAATTATAATTCATATATCTTTGTAACAACAATTATAATTCATATATCTTTGTAACAACAATTATAATCCAGATATCTCTGCAACAACAGTAGTCATAATCCAGATCTCTGCAACAACAACCATTATAATCCCAATATCTCTGCAACAACAACAATTATAATCCAGATATCTCTGCAACAACAATTATAATCCAGATATCTCTGCAACAACAGCAGTCATAATCCAGATATCTCTGAAACAACAACCATTATAATTCCGATATCTCTGCAGCAACAACAATTATAATCCAGATATATCTGCAACAACAATTATAATCCAGATATCTCTGCAACAACAGTTATAATCCAGATATCTCTGCGGCAACAATAACAGTAGTTATCTCTAAGTTATCCTCCTCTGGCGCACAACAACCTCCTCTACAACTACTACCATGAGAGAAATGACCATAAGTACGATCATCTTAACCTTCCTCCTGGAGACGATAACCAACAAATATTTTCTGCAACACGTTAATGAAGTACGGAATTACTCTTCTGACTTTTGGCTGCATCGTGACTCGGGGGAATTTCGGGAAAAACGCTTTTATAGTATTTTGTGGGATGGATTTTGACAGGGTTTGTAATCTCCAATCTCTCTCTCTCTCTCTCTCTCTCTCTCTCTCTCTCTCTCTCTCTCTCTCTCTCTCTCTCTTTTCCCCCCCTCTCTATACATCACATAATTAATGGCTGTGTGTGTTATCTCAGTCTGCAATAAATTTTGGTGCAGAGCGTGACCACACCATCTTGACTCAGCCACACTGTTGATGACCACACCACCCCAGCCTTGACTCACCCACACTCATGACCACATCACCATCACAGTCTTGACTCAACCACACTCATGACCACATCATCACCCCAGTCTTGACTCAACCACACTCATGACGACCACATCATCACCCCAGCCTTGACTCACCCACACTCATGACCACATCACTCCAGTCTTGACTCAACCACACTCATGACCACATCACCCGAGTCTTGACTCAACCACACTCATGACGACCACATCATCACCCCAGTCTTGACTCAGCCACACTCATGACCACATCACCCCAGTCTTGACTCAACCACACTCATGACGACCACACCATCACCCCAGTCTTGACTCAACCACACTCATGACGACCACATCATCACCCCAGTCTTGACTCACCCTCACTCATAAGCACAACATCACCCCACTCTTGACTCAACCACACTCATGACGACCACACCATCACCCTAGTCTTGACTCAACTACATTCATGACGACCACATCATCCCAGCCTTGACTTGCCCACACTCATGACCACACCATCACCCCAGTCTTGACTCAACCACTCTCATGACGACCACATCATCACCCCAGTCTTGACTCAACCACACTCATGACGACCACACCATCACCCCAGTCTTGACTCAACCACACTCATTACTACTACATCACCCCAGTCTTGACTCAACCACACTCATAACGACCACATCATCACCCCAGTCTTGACTCAACCACTCTCATGACGACCACATCATCACCCCAGTCTTGACTCAACCACACTCATGACGACCACACCATCACCCCAGTCTTGACTCAACCACTCTCATGACGACCACACCATCACCCCAGTCTTGACTCAACCACACTCATGACGACCACACCATCACCCCAGTCTTGACTCAACCACACTCATGACAACCACACCATCACCCCAGTCTTGACTCAACCACACTCATGACGACCACACCATTACCCCAGTCTTGACTCAACCACACTCATGACGACCACACCATCGCCCCAGTCTTGACTCAACCACACTCATAACGACCACATCATCACCCCAGCCTTGACTCACCCACAACAATTTTGAAACCAACTACTCAACTAAGAACATTTCCTTTAAGGGATGTGAATCAACAAATCAGACCTATTTTTTTAGGGTGAGACAGAGTTTAGTTAATTAGTTCATTTAACGTAAATAAACCCAACAAAAAATGGCTCTTAATAAAGTGCCGATGTTCTATCTTTATTAAACGATTTATTGTTTTAAATATTTTCCTCACAGTAAAAATAATTTTCGACTTACCCAAATTATTAACAATACTAACTCTCACCATTTGGGTCCAGGGTTCGAGACCCGGACGAACTACTTTTTAGATACACCGGCACTAGTGGTCTGGTGGTTTGAGTCATACCCACCAATTCTGGGGACCGGGGTTCGATCCCCGGTCTCCCAAGCGCTCATATGGTGATATTTTTGGTTATTTTTATAAAAAAAAAAAAAATAGGCGAGTACCAGTAGGAAGAACGTCTGTCTGGCACTAAGCAGACGGAGGATCGAGCCTCCACCACGTCTCGCGCTGAATGACCCACATGGGTTGAGCGCTTAACAATAATAAAAAAAAAGGAGGATGATGATGGTGATGATGGAGGAGGTGTGACAAGGTGGAGAAATAGGAGAAGAGGGGTGAGTAGAAGAGAAATTATTAGAGGAAAGAGGAGTATGAAACAAGGAGATCAGATAGCCAAGGATCAATTCTAACTTTCCGCTGCATCACATCCTCATGTCTCTCTGCAACGACCAACTAAATATAATATTTTATAATAATCCATTATGTTATCTGGCCAATTATCGAGGTGCGTTTATATTATTCTCTGGCTGTTTAATATGTACCGAGTCTCAATGGTCGTAAATAATATTTTTTTTTTTTTTTTTTTTTTTTTTTTTTTTTTTTTTTTTTTTTTTTTTTTTTTTTTTTTTTTTTTACACAGGGTTTGACAAGGTTAAGGATCCCTAGCTTTATTGACATCTATTTGCAGGTTAAGGATTCTCTCTCTCTCTCTCTCTCTCTCTCTCTCACTCTCTCTCTCTCTCTCGTATTTACACAAGGACTTTTACAGGATTAGGTTAAGAGTTCCTACGTATATTTACAAGCTATGAGTAATTTCCTACCTCAACTAATTTGAAAGCCTTTTTTTTTAAAGTTATGGAACAAAAATGTGGATGCTATGCATTATGATGACGTTTCAGAATCGTCATTCTACGAATGAATAATCTCGGATGATGTGATGTTTGGTATCCTCCTTGTGCAGACGCTGTCTTCACGCTCTCGCGGAACCTTGTACATAATATTAGGATCATATACATGTACATCTCTCCGGTGCTGAAGGCTCTGATGGAATGGCAGATGTATTCAGGCTGGGTCCTGGCGAGAGATAAGTCGTCTTGCTCGGCTCTCTGTTCTGTCCAGAAGTCGTAGATGAGAGGAAGGGCAGGCAATCCTAGACTGGAGCATATTCAAGGCGTGAGTGCACCTGTGCCTCGTACAGAATTTAGCAGCTTGTACTGTCAAGCAGGTACGAGAGACACATTAATGCTAGTAGTTCCTTGGCTGTCTTGATACAGAATTTACCACATGGTTCTTCATAAAAGGGTTCAACATTCTCCCATTCATTCTTACCACTGCTCCAACATTAACACCATGGTGCCTACAGACCATAATTCTCTCTCTCTCTCTCATTCTCTCTCTCTCTCATTCTCTCTCTCTCATTCTCTCTCTCTCTCTCTCTCTCTCTCTCTCTCTCTCTCTCTCTCTCTCTCTCTCTCTCGTGTCAAAGCCACGACCAAGTTCCAGCAGGAAAGGAAGGCTGGGGAAGGGGAGGGGGGGATGATGGTATGTAGAACCTGCCAATGGAAGATTATACTTGCTAATTCAGATTTAAATATATGCATGGAATGGCTTCAAAGATCAGTGTGGAGATTCGAAGATCTCTTTGTGTTTCTCATCCTCCTCTTGCTTAAACAAGACCCTCGAGCCTGAAAAATAAGTTTTCAACAGCTATTATTTTTCCCGTTAATAATAAATTTTCCACAATTACACCAACATTTACCCACTTATAATATAAATAGGTGAGCTTTTGAGAGATGGATATAAGCTTTCGAAAACTACATCAGAGTGAAATTGTTATAGCTAATATCTACTTTATTGATTTGGATATTGCTTAATATATGATAACTTCTCTTTTAATATCTTTAGTGGGAATATGACTGTAACAGAAATATGACTGTGTCCACTAGCATATATTTTTCCCACTGTATTTTCTTACCCAATAAATATAATAAAAGTATCTTCCAAAACACAAACACACACACACACACACACACACACATACATATATATATATATATATATATATATATATATATATATATGTCGTGTCGAATATGTAAGACTGGTCCATTAGCAAGAACTCATTTAAAATTAAGTCCTTTCTAAAATTTTCTCTTATACGTTTAAAGATATATATTTTTTTAATGTTAATGTAAAAATTTATAATTTTGCATCAAAAGAATCTTATAATAAGATTAGGTAAGTTTTCTAACAAGAACAATTTATTTTAGCCTAACCCAACTAAATATATTTTAGATTTGTTTAAAATAATTTAATACTAAACAAACACAGTGGAATATATTTTTTTCGTTAGGTTCAGAATGATTTTGGCGAAATTATTGCATACACAAATTTTCACTTGTCCTATATGGCAAGATGAGCTTTGCTATTTAAGACAAGATCGCAAGTTCTGCCTATTCGGCACGACATGTGTGTGTGTGTGTGTGTGTGTGTGTGTGTATATATAATATATATATATATACATACATGTATGTATATGTCGTGCCGAATAGGTAAAACTGGTCAATTAGCAAGAACTCATTTAAAATTAAGTCCTTTCTAAAAGTTTCTCTTATACGTTTAAAGATATATTTTTTTCATTTATGTTAACTTAATAATCAGCAATTTTGTACCAAAACAACCTTAGAAAACTTGCCTAACCTTATTATAAGAAGCGCAATTTAATTTAGCCTAATCCAAGAAAATATATTTTAGATAAGTTTACAGTAATTTAATAATACCCAAACACAATGAAATATATTTTCGTTAGATTCAGAATATTTTTTGTGAAATTACTGAATACACAAATTTTCGCTTACCTTATGCGGCAAGAAGAGCGTTGCTATTTAAGTCAAAATCGGATGTTTTGCCTATTCGGCACGACATATACACATACATGTATGCATCAAGTATCCTTACCCTGTTTTAGGCATTTGATTATATGAACGAGTTGCTTTTTGAGAGAATTTCTCTAAATGATTTTTTTTTATGTCTTGGAAAGTGTCTTTATAGACAAGGTTTAGCTTCTTGGCATAGGTCTCTAGGCCTTAGGCAAAAATATCCAAATATCATTTTGGAATATGTCTTTCTATTCCAACCGGAAAGCAAAGACTGAGGGGAGAACAAGAAAGGAGAGAAGATGCGACTCCAGGTTCCTCAGTGATGCTGGCTCTCTCCTCAGTGTGAGTCCTAGCGTGTTATGTGTCAAATATACTGCTGGTCAGCTGCCTGAAGTGACTCTTGAAACTCGGTGGTAGCATTGGAGCGGTTTTTCTTAGCAATGGTTCACAAGGGTAATTCTGTAGCGTTTGTGACAGTCTCTGTGGCAGCTTTGTGGCGTTCGTAGCAATGATTCTCATATTGGTATCTCTGTAGTGTTCGTAAGACTGGAAACTGTAGCGCTCGTGGCAGTGTCTCGCACAGTGGTTACTTGCAACGTTCGTGGCAGTGACTCGCTCAGTGGTTACCTGTAGTGTTCGATCACTGGAAGGGGAACGATATTGGAGGATAAGAGGGGAAGGGGAAGGAAAGAGAAAAAAATGAAGGACGGAAAAAGAAACTAGATGCAGGGAAAGAATACGGAAGGTAGGGAAGGGGATGAGAAGCCGACAAAAGAGGTGGAAGAGGCTAAATAATAAGGAAAAATGAGAGGAAGGTGGAGCAGATGATAGTTGAAGAGAAGCAGAGTGATATGGAAGAACACGAACAAAATAGAGGGTAGGAGGAAGGAGGAATATAATAAGAGGAAAGGGAAAGGTAAACCGAAGGGGGAGGGGGTAATGTGGCGAGGGAAGAGACATGAGGACCCAGGAAAATTAACGTTCTCTCGGGTGGCCGTAGAGAAAGCCGGAGTGGCCGAGAGGAAACCTTTTGATGCTGGGTTTCAATCTAAATGCCAGAGAGCGAGCAGGGGAGCTTTCTGCCCGGCTGTGTGCCTAGTCCTCCAACATATATATACTCTGGAGCTGCGCCTTCGGGGCTACGGCTCAACTCCTGGCACCGCCTCTTAACCTTCAATCAACTGGCGTAGTTGGTGTGTGTAATTGCCTCGAGTAATTACGAATTTGCAGGAATAGAGGTATGCTCTTGATATACTTAATCGTTAACCTTTTCGGTCATATGCACTAAAGAATCCATGTATGAAGTCTTCCTTTTCTGCTTCCCTTATTAATGAGCTAATAAGTTTTTTATAATATTCCAAGAGATCAATATAACTGAAAGGCACAGTACTGTGGCTGGAACAATACATAAATAACCCCACATAGGAGAGGGCAACTTCGGACAACGTTTCGGCCCGACTTGGGCCATTTACAAAGTCACGCTAACAGAAAGGAGAGTAGGAGACAGTATATACAGGCCAGCAGACAGGCCTCCTTCTCTCCTTTCTGTCAGTGTGACTTTGTAAATGGTCCAAATCGGACCGAAACTTCGTCGTAAGGTCCCTTCTCCTATGTGCGGGTTATCTGTGTATTCCAAGAGATCATTTGTGTTTTTTTATTTCCATCCAGGCTCCATTGTCTCAGTTATTTCTGTGTCACAGTCGTTCGCTGTCTACAAACATTCTTTCGCTGTATTTTGCATATAGTGATCATATGTCTTCACCATTGTCTTTCAACTTAGCGATTTTTAGTTTTTGTTCTTTTTTCGCCTCTCAAGTCGAATATTCAGGACTTGGTAGCAGTCATAAATGACTGGGAACAGTTTCGTTTTGTGACTGCCTCTGCGTAATCAAACATTTAATAAAAGTATGTCGCGTACAGTGTTCTGAATGACTCTGTTCAATTTCCTTTGTGTGTTTTTGAAACTCAGTTTTCTCTTTCTCAGGAGATGGTTTGAGACCTCGTACCCCTAATTTGTCTTTGTGACTCTACTACGCTTCCCATTGAATATTATTTACATTTTTCTCAAACTATTTTTCCAATTTATAAATAATTATTGTAGAGTTTTGTAGATGACCATTTTACCTTGATTAAAGTTTTGTTTATGCAAATATTAACAAAAAATATATTTGGCCTTCTCTAACAGGCCTCTCACATACACCATCATATGAAAGCATTCCTAGTTGCCTCTCTATAAATAAATGTATTTCGGTTCGTTGCACAGTCCGAGGAAGATCTCCCCGAATTCCATAACCCCAATCCCTTGTGACTCTAAGCACGCGATAGGAATAGTGCAGAGTGCGGCGAAAGTAGATTATGCAGTGAAATATAATTACTGAAAGTCTGAAAGGAATCAGAAGAGGAATTCTTAAGTGGAAATTAGTATTCAGATTTCTTCAGTAAAACTGTATATTAAGACGTACACTTTCCAATTTTAATTCAGAGGCTAAAAAAAGACTGTTATTCTGAAAGAGAGAAGCATATTAAGCTTAAAGCCGCTCCGGAGTTGTATTTTTGACGTTATGAGCAATGTAAATCTTGAAGATAATCCGATGTGGCACTCGGAAATCATCGCATGAAAAGCAGTACATAATTTTTTCCAATGTTGTACAGACAAAAAAGCGAATTGGGGCCTACACAGACTAAAATCAGATTAATTTTATGTATCTAAAATACAAATGTTTAAAAAATATTCTTGAGTTCGCACAAACGTTATAGTTACATAAACATTAAATTCATTTAATGAAGAATAACCAGATGAAGTCAAACACTGCGACATTTAACTAATCATAACATTTTCCAATTATTCAACATAAATCGGTTTAATTTAAAAAATTGGCTCATGATAACTTACACAACATTAAGAGATTCCTTCCCTGAGGAAACACATTAGCACTGAAAGTTTGAAACCAACCAGAAGATGCATTTTCCAATTATTGCAAAAAATACAAAGAAATTTGTGCCTACGTAGACTAAACGTGCTGTTGGAGTGTGAGCAAGGTAACAGATATGAAGGGATTCAGGGAAAGCCATCAGGCCGGACTTGAGTCCTGGAGGTGGGAAGTACAGTGTCTGCACTCTGAAGGAGAGGTGTTCATGTTGCAGTTTTATAACTGTAGTGTAAGCGTGCCTCTGGCAAGACAGTGATGGAGTGAATAATGAAAGTTTTTCTTTTTCGGGCCACCCTGCCTTGGTGGGAAACGGCCAGTGTTAAAAATAATAATAATAAATAGCCTAAACTCATGAAACGATCCATCCATTTCGTATAATTTTTCAGCCACTGAAGGTTGATGCCACTCACAATTGTTACATTTTATTCAGAGAAAAATAATAAATAAATTAGGGGTTACATAGCGCTGGTGCAAGGGGAAGCTTTCGAATTCGATTCCAGCCAGAAGATACAGTAAGTTCACAATCAGGTAACGACAAGCCGATCAGAAAACCCGTTCTTCATTGATTACAACAGTTAATAGTTTTTAACTATTTCAGGAAAATTTCGTGGATTATCCTTATTATAAAAATCTTCATCAATAATATTTTGATGCCAAGCAGAAGAGGCATTCCTTATTTACTGAATAAAAAAATGGATATCACAAATCAATAGAATTGGTAAATTTGGACTTATGCCGCACAATGGCAGCGTGAACCTTGTGTTCAGGGATCCACAACAATGGGGAAAATTTGGAGCCGATCTGATGCACTGTTCTTTGATTATTACAAAAATTCCATCGATACCAAGTTTTATATATATATATATATATTTTACCATATGAATAAATGTGGTGATATCCTGACGCTAAGATGCATCAGACATTAAATATTGGAGTCGTTATTCAGTCTTTATTGTCTTTTTATTGTCTTTTTTATTCATTTTTATTCTTCTCTAGTCTTCACATTTAGATATTAGTTTTTATCACAGCTTTTTCAACTTTCTGGTTCTCTGTACTTTATTCATGCTTCTCTCCTCATACGTTTCACTTCTCTGTTTTGCCGGTTAGACATTTCTCTCTCGGTATTTTTAATTACCTTCAATTTGGATGGTGATTAATGTGTTGAGTGGACTTGCCTATCATGGGCCAGTAGGTGTGATGCAGTGCTCCTTCTTAAGTGGATGTGACTTGGACGCGTCTAGCTTAGGCCAGTAAGTGGCTTGAACCTGCCTAGCATGGGCCAGTAGGCCTGCTGTAGTGCTCCTTAAGTTCTCGGCACATACGAGTAATTAATTTATCATGACATATAGATTTACAACTGAGATAAGTGACCCTCTGTACCCCGATAGAAAATTTCTCGTTCATTCACAAACTTCCCTTCTATAAACCCGCTGTCCTGTTTCTCATCCTCTTCTTGCATCATCTCGACTAGATACTTTGACACCAGGACACAATGACGACTCTTGAGCCATCAAGGTCGACTTCGTTAGCGAATGACTCGGCGATCTCACTCATTCTTGTTATGTTCAAATGACGTTCTAGCTCAAAAAGTTCTTCATTGTTGTCTTCAGCAACTCAACTTTGTAAGTCTCGCTTCCCATGAGGATCACTCATTTTTTCTTTGGTTGTGGTTGCCCAAGATCAGGAGTGTGTGTGTGTGTGGATAGAGCGAGCGAGAGAGAGAGAGAGAGAGAGAGAGAGAGATGACAGCAACGAAATAGTCAGCTGACCAAAAGAAATTGCTGACCTACAGATGGCTCCACCTTCATCCTGTTTCCTATTTTATATGTCTCATAACATTGTCTTTCAAATGAGTTGATATAAGTAATTGCTTTAAGTTTGTGAATAAAGTTAAGAACCTAACCTTGTAAAACCCTGTGTACAAGGGGAGAGAGAGAGAGAGAGAGAGAGAGAGAGAGAGAGAGGAGGAGGAGGCTGTATTCACTAGGCTGCTTTCCAAGGGCTGAGCTTCAACTCTTAGGTCTTCCCGTTCTCTTTCATCATCATCCACATAAGTTGCTGTAATATCAGTTCGAGGTTCGTATCCCAGGACAGGTTCCTGAGTATCTCATTGACGTACAGTTGTATCCTAGTCTGGTATCGCTCATATCAGTGATAGGGATCACCGAGTCCTATCTCGTAGCCAGATAGACTCATCACTGTAAGTCTCCGCCCGATATCAGGGAAATGAAGATTTAACCCAGTTAAGCACTAAATTTCAATAAAAGGATCTGGGTCTCTCTCTCCTTCCTCTCTCTCTCTCTCTCTCTCTCTCTCTCTCTCTCTCTCTCTCTCTCTCTCTCTCTCTCAGGCTTTTTGCAGGGTTAGGTTACGAATTCTTGCCTTTATTTGTACATAAAGGCTGTTAACTACATAAGCTCATTCCAAAGTCTTTTTTTATTGTTGAGAAACATTCAGATAGAGAATGGGATGAAATTGGAGCCAGGTGTGAGCTAGCGATATCATTTGGTCAACTGATTTTATTTCATAGATGGTGTTATGCTGTACGAGCATATTCCAGACTCGAGTCCTTCCAGGAATTAATGATCTTAGATGAAGTGTGAGGATACAGCCAGAATGTAGTTGATGTTTACTGCTCATCTTGTTGTATAGAAAATGTCTTCTCGTTGCCCGTGAAGTGGAGCCAAGTGTGATACCGCTATTATGTGGACCTTGTACATCGATACAACCTACGTCTCTCAGGTGTTGAAGGCTTAGCTGGAATGACAAGTCTATGCAGGCTGGGTGCAGGCGAGAGATGAGTTGTCTTGCTCGGCTCTCTATTATGCCCAGAAGTCGTAGATGAGACGAGGGGAAAGGCAATCGAAGACAATGGAGCTTACTCAAGGTGTGAGAGCATTTGTGCTTCCCTTGCAAAAATTTACCATATGGTTTTTCATAGACAGTTTGGAATCAAATATCGCCCTATGATATTCACTTCATCCCCGGATTTTAATTAACACATTCCCATTCATTCTTACTGCTTCTCCAGCATTAACATCATGGTGCCTAGAGGCAGTCATCATATTTTCTCAGAAGCTATGGTAATCTGCCATTATTTTTCCCAGGCTGAAGTAGCCGTAAGCCGGAGCAGCTGGCATTTCCTCTCCTGGATAAGTAAATGTCGAAGTACAGTCTTTTGCATAGGCATGGGATTCTGGGATGAGGTGAAAAGGGTCAAACAATGGACAAAAGGACACTTCCCTGTGGAACACTGGCACTGATTGAATGTCTTGTTGATTATGTTCCAGTAAGAACTACTCTTAGAGATCTTCGATGAAAGTAACCACTAAGGACGTACAGAGCAGAGTCAGAGACTTCTAGTGCTTGCGGTTTTACCAAGAGTCTCTGGTGCCTTACTCGGTCGAAAGCACCAGCTGATCTTGCTTTCATTCAGAGACTGGTGCCACATAGTAGAGAGGCTAAACACGAGTTCAGCGCAGTGGGACCTTTCCTGAAGCCATATTGACGGTCACAAAGAAGGGAGTGGTAGTCAAAAAATGCTGTCAATTGCAACGAGATGTTTGCCTCAAAAATTTTGCCAGTGTTTAACAGGAATGACACTGGTCTGTAGTTGCTGATTTACGCTCTGATCTTGTTTTTTGTGAGCAGGAACTACATTTGCCTCTTTCCACAGAGAAGGGCATTTACATTGTGCTAGGCATTGCTGATAGATGCGAGTTAGAAGTGATGCTAGCTGGTCTGCTGATCTACTCAGCAATCTTGGGCTCAGCTTATCTGGACCCCATAGCCTTTTCTTGGTCCAGGGTTTTAAAGAGATATTCTTCATCCTGCCATATTTTCACCTCTGACAACTTTGACAGAGTTCTTGCAGCTAGCAAAGAAGGTTCATTAACTAGATCATAGACTTGCATTTTGGCAGGAAAATGTTCGTCGAACAGGTCAGTCTCTTCTTGATTGCTAGTGAAGATAGTCCCATGCTGTCGATTTAGAGGTGGAATATTTTCAAGGGGGTATCTTTGGTAGTCCTTGACCAGGGACCTCCAGGTTTTGGATGGCAGTTTTTTTTTTTTTTTTTGTCAGACTTCCATCTACAGAAGGCCCATTTTTGGACGTAATCCTTTTGCTGACAGGCATGCCCATAGAAGTTTCTGCTGTAGATTTTATACGTTCTCCAAGCCTTGTACAAAGCAGATGCGGCGTCTCAGCATAGAAAGTCAAATCAGGGCTGATCTGAAGATTTCGTTACATACTTCCGGTGACAGATGTACTTGTGTTGAAGTTCAAGGATATGCGCAGTGAAAGCGTGCACTTTGTCAACATCACCTTGGAGAACATCATTCCAATCGTAGACGGTGAGCTTTGAGCAAAAGGGCTGCCAGTTTCCTTCTTTCCACAGCCAGGTTGTGTGCAATGATTCTCCCCTTTATTTTGATGTTATCTTCAGTGTAGTAAAGACAGCCTTATTGACAGATGAGCCAATAAAAGAGAGAGGTCTCCAAGTGACTGTTCCTTCAGTTAGATCACACACACACACACACAGTTTTTTTTTTTTACACAGGGTTCTACAAGGTAAGGTTTAGGGTTCCTAACTGTATTGACAATCTTACATCAGTTACCTACATCAGCTCATTTGAAAGCCTTATTGTTAGGAGACATACAGATAAGGAACTAGGATAAAGTTGGAGCCATCTGTGCGCCAGCGATTTCATTTGGTCAATTGGCTTTATTTCGTTGATGTTCTTGAGCTGTACAAACATATGCCAGACACGAGTTATCATAGGAATAAATGATCTCCGATGAAGTGATGTTCTGGAATAGTGCAGCCAGAGAGTAGTTGCTGTTTGCTCTCTCTCTCTCTCTCTCTCTCTCTCTCTCTCTCTCTCTCTCTCTCAATTTACCCTGGTTCACAACGTAACACCTTTCACACTAGACAGTCGCCACGTTTTCTCCAACTTGTGTCACACATCGCCTACAACTTTTAGATCCATGTTAACAAAAACTTTGTTTTATATAACTTCGTGGAAACTGGGCTGTGTTTGTTGTGTGTTTGTTGTACGTTTATCGTTGCTGCAGAGCAACTTTTCAGTTTTGTTTAGCGAGTGTCGTTCTAACATTCCCCTCTTTTTATTTCCTTTGCCTAAACCGTATTTGTTAGTTGAATTTCCTGTCTCCCTAAACCAGACTAAAAAGAAAAAATGCAAAATAATTGAAATGCCTGAAATATGTTAACAAAGTCGCTAAATGTTTGGTACATTTGTAAATGTTTTTTTTTTTCGTTAAAAAGAAACAACACTGATTAAAATATCGAGGAAATTAGATAAATGAATTTGTAAATTAACGAATAATTAAATATAGTTACCTACTTGGAGGGTGTTCCAGGGGTCAACGCCCCCACGGCCCGGTCCACGAACAGGTCTTCTGGTGCATCAAGCCCTGATCAATCAGGCTGTTACTGCTGACCGCACGCAGTCCAACGTACGAACCACAGCCAGGTTGGTCAGGTACTGATTTTAGGTTACAAACGAATTAAATGAATAAACTAGTAGGGGAAACAAATTTAGAAATTTGTAAATGAATGGATTGAAAAAAATGAATAGATAAAGAAACATATGGATGTACATGAATGATATACAATACCGACAAGATGAATTAGACATGTGTAACGTCTACAAATGAAGATACCCAGATGTTACACGTATGTCAAATTCTTCAAACATATGAATACACGATTGTTGTAGCTTATAAGATAAACGCATAAATGGACAAATGTGTAAAATACTAAGCGAATAGTATATATAAACGAATCGGGGCAGAAACGAAAACGGAAAAAGGGCAGAGGACGAGCGAATAGGATATTCTTAGAGTATGAGAATAACAGCAAATGGCGAAATAAGAACCAGTTCCACCGTTACGTGTAACAGGGAAGATGACAGTAAAGTACTAAGAGCGTCTAAAAGTAATGGTGTGACGACGCGTAGTGACAAAATGAGAAAAATATAGCATTTCAGTGAGGTATTCAGATTATTATTATTATTATAATCAAGGGGGAAGCGCTAAACCTGGAGGATTATACAGCACCTGGGAGGGGGGGGATGTGGAAGGCATTCAGGCTTAATTCGGGGAACTGGAGCACAGATCCAATTCCCTAAATCAAGAGCCCCTCACCAACTTCAAGGAACCTTCCTTGAGGGGAAGGTATTCAGAGAGGAAACGAAGATAATGAGGGAAAGGAGGAGAGTGGATAACTGCACCTCAACAGAGAAAGAGGAAGAAAGTAATTAAACCTATTGAACATGTCAAGAGCAATAGGTACTGTCTGTGTTTCCCTGCATCTTGAGACAGGTAGCTGAGAAACTGTGTGAACCACTAGTGAAAATTTGTAATTAAGTAGTGACTGGGAGTCAGCTAGAATACTGAACAGCAGCTATTGTCCCTTTGATCCTGGTCCTCTAAGTTCAGTGTCATTACTTACCCTATCAGATTTCTTTAAGGTTTTGTATGTCCCAAAATCCAAACAAGGGAACACAACTGAATTACACCATCTTTGACATGCATTCTGGACATATTTTGTAATTTAGAGAAAGCTGTTCATGCCAGGGTGTAAGTGGCGTTGCGAGCGTATTAACTGCCCACTTAAATAAATTGCGATGCTTTTATTATAAAACTTGAGAGTAATTTTACAACAGACGAATGTATTCAAGTCTTCGAAAAACATGTTATCGAAGGGATGATCTTTTTTTTTAACGAATTAGAAACTTCAGTGACCTGTAAAACTCGGTGACTTGTGGTGACTTCCACTGAGTTTAGCGAAGGCAACAAGCTTCTGGATTTATACTCTTCATAGCCTGAAAAAAACAAATTGAAGGATGTGGCAAGATTGACAGGTGGTGCATTAGGCAAAACTCTAGGGATAATATAATGGAGATAAATGGTCGTGCACTAGCGAGAGAGCTTTTTAATACCTGGAGCTGGCCAGGAGATGAGTAATCGGCCGGTGGCTCCTGGAATTTGAGAGGATATTAAAGCCTAAAAGACATTATTAGTGCCCAGAACGTCTTCTGCTTCGTCGTTGTGAACATAAACTCAGTCTTCCCATTTAATCGTCATTCTTATAATAGAGTTAAGTATAAAGAATATACTTTTAAATAGTACATTACTTGTGCAATACTATGAATCCCAAATATTTTGGTATTATAAGACCACATACGAAGGATCGCGGATGGATGTGTAGTAGGCACCGCAGTTCCTTAACAAAAATTGTGCATATAAATCTAATTACAGATGTTTTATGGTTGATAATGCAGTGGACGCAGACATTTTTAGGTGAGTCACATGAGAAGGTCAAGTGTAAAGTGGGGAGGACCTTGAATAGAGTAAATTTACTCAATAACTAACATAACCGACATATTAATAATAGTATTACCCTTATAAACTGAAAGAATGAATCAAACTCGGGGGAAATCTTCCAGAAATCCTTTCTTTTATTACCAAAATAATTTCCAATAACTAGCTAATTAACGTAAGAGTATCAAAATTTACGGTGTGTTTTCCTCATATGTTTATACATTGAAAAAAATGAGACCCATAATTAAAAATACAAAATTTTATTTGAAATTGTTATAATCATTAATATAACAAAGTTCAGTTGAACATAACTGTACGTATATTATTTTTCACTCACAAATTAATTAATATTTTAAATGAAGAAACATTGTACACTTAGTCTCTTATTTGCTTAATGTAATATACGAGGCTGCAGTCTAGTACAGCAAGCATTAACATAAATGTGACAGTCTTAAAATTTGACGCAAATGTCTTTTTCATCAGTAAGTCTCGACCGAGGCTTTGTTTTGGATGCTGCTAAAGACTGGTAACAAACTTATGGGAAACTTTTTTAGAATTAAAAATCTGCCCGTCAGGTTTGCATTAGCATTTGACCGACTTCTTTCCTTGTTAATATCTCTTAGAGTGTAATTTGCCCAAAGCTCACTGCGTTCCATCTGAAATATTTCACATGAATGATCCGGTGAAGATTCAAATGGATTATTAAACCCACCTAGATACCCATCAGTTGCACAACCCAGGGCAGGATGGGTTTAGAGCAGGTCGCTCCTGTCTGCCCCAACTACTGGACCACTATGACAAGGTCCTGGATGCTCTAGAAGGCAAACAGAATGCGGATGTAATATACACAGACTTTGCAAAAGCCTTTGACAAGTGTTACCATGGTGTAATTGTGCGCAAAAACTACATCGGAGTATAAAACAAATTCCAACCACACAATCGAGCGAAAATTAATGTAAAAAACCTGGGAGTGATCATGCCAGAGGATCTCACCTTCAAAGACCATAATATTGTATCAGTCGCATCTGCTAGAAAAATGACAGGATGGATAATGAGAACCTTCAAAACTCGGGATGCTAAGCCCATGATGACACTCTTCAGGTCGGTTGTTCTAGACTGGAATATTGCTGCACACAAACAGCACCTCTCAATGCAGGTGAAATTGCTGACCTAGAAAATGTATAGAGAACCTTCACGACACACACAACTGCGATTAAACACCTCAGTTACTGGGAACACTCCCTAGAACGCAGGCGGGAGAGATACATGATTATATACACTTGGAAAATCCTAAAGGGATAAGTACCAAACTTACACACGAAAATCACTCCCTATGAAAGCCAAAGACTCGGCAGACGATTCAACATTCCCCCAAAGAAAAGCAGGGGTGTCAATAGCACGATAAGAGACAAAACAATAAGTTTTTAGGGGCCCAAGAATGTTCAACTGTCTCCCAGCATTCATAAGGGGGATTACCAATAGACCCCTGGCTGTCTTCAAGCAGGCACTGGACAGGCACCTAAAGTCGGTACCTGACCAGCCGGGCTGTAGTTCGTACGTTGGGTTGCATGCGGCCAACAGTAACAGTCTGGTTGATCAGGCCCTGATCCACCATGAGACCTGGTCACAGACCGGGCCGGGGGGGCGTTGATCCCCGAAACCCTCTCCAGGTATACTCCAGGTGTTATATCCTATCTGTGCTATTGGAAATAACCAAGTCAATATATGGCCACTCTGAAGAAGCTTCAATGCTTCACTCTCTCTCACAGGAATCTGTAAATCCTTTTCCTTATTGGATGAGTGTTATGTACTACAGGGGAAGCGTGAAAATTAACTCTTGCTTACTTCCTTCACTAACCTATTTGTCTCTCTCAAAAGCTTTACCTCAGCAGACTCGTCTGAAACAAGAGGACCTTACCTCTTCTTAACTTCTTGAGCATGGTTCAACTCATGACCATATTCTGCCTCTATCTCAGACTAGCTGCTTTAAAACTGGCGATGTTTCCGGTCATGAGGCTTAATAAAATTCACACATTAAACAACACTTCCTCATATTTTCAAAATGGAGAATCTTATTGCACAAAGGCTGCTGTTAAATAATAGTGAAATTTCTAGGGGGTTCAGCATTTAATTTCAATACATTTTCGTTAATTCTTGCGGCTGTACCTGTTTAACTTTCATGTTTCTTGCACCATCGGTTGTCAAATTTCTCATAAGTATCTTTTCTGGTTAAACTTGCTCAGTGAACCACCATTATGAATATATTTTCTGTTTACAAAAATAGGTTCCATGGCCTTCATCAAAATGAAAAAAAATGAGCAGAATATAGGAAGTAGTTGCTCTCCTCTAGTGCCGAAAAGGATTATTTTAAATGAATTTGCATGTCAATTAATGCGTTATGCAACCGTTCTTCTATTTCGTTAATGATTGTGATGATTGTAGATGCAGATAAATTTGCATTCCCGATACAATTTTATCACGACACGTTAATGTATTAGGAAATCATGATAACACGATTGCAATCAAACCACGGAACGGGTAGGGTTTGAACCCATTAATATCAGTTTACTGCGTTGTACACTCCCCTCACCTCCCATTTCCTGCTAGAGTTCAGGGTAGAGCCTGTATGTGCCTCTTCGTACTACCCGGCAAGCCATGACGGTAAAGTTGATTCTCAGAACGAAACTGACAGTTTGTTCTTCGTAGATATTTCTGAACAGAGTGCTTAATCGATATTACATTAAGGATCGCTTACAGGAATTTCGGAGCATTCTAAGGCTTTTCTTGACTTTAAAACCAGTACATATTCCGTTATGGGATAAGGTACGTTTACCTGTAATGGAAAGGATAATTCAGAGAGACCTTGCTTTCACTGCTTAGATAAATCTACGATAATGTATGTGCTGGAGTTTTTCAGACACTTACATGTCTTTCGTTCTGAAGAAAATGAACTTAAGTTTGCGTTGTTCAGACCCGACGTAGCAGAGATAATTTTCCTGTCCCACTGACAGACGCAGGTTTTCCTCCCTGTAGTACCTTCCTGCTCCGTGATGGAACTAAGAAAACAAATGTGTTCTTCAGATTGTTCATTTGATATTTTGGAAGACAGCACCGGCCTGTAGTTTACTGTGGCTCGTCCATCCGCTTTTTTAAATACTGGGACTAAATTTACTGTCCTTTACACCTCTAGTAGTGACATTGTATGAATTAATTTATTGTAGAATTTTAGAATTTCTCAGTGCTTCTGCGTCTACTTTTAGAATCCATTGAGAGAGAGTCTTGTCCCATTGCCTTTGAGGTATCTAGTTTATTCGGTAGTTTAATCGCCTATGTGCTGTTTTATTTTCAATGTTCGTTAGAGAATGCTTTCTCTTTGACACTCTGGTATTGTTCCTGTTTTCTTCGAGAAAGTCTCCTTTAGTCGTTTCAGCTGAACTCAGATTTCTGTACATTTTTTTTTTTTTTTTGGTGAAAACACTTCCTCCCGTTTTTCAGTCAGCGTCTGCTCCTTTAGTGTCGCCTTAAGTCTAGTGTGACTGTTTACCAATTTCAGCTTTGATTTTTCCTTCATAGCAACTGTGCATTTTCGTTTCTGGCTCTTATACTCACTTTTACGTTTTCTGCTTTACTTGCTTATACACACACACACACACACACACACACACACACACACACACACACACACACACACACACACACATATATATATACACACATATATATATATATATATATATATATATATATATATATATATATATATATATATATATATATGTAGTGAGTGTGTCGTGCCGAATAGGCAAACTTGCGATTTTGGTTTAAATAGCAACGCTCTTCTTGCCGAATAAGTCAAGCCAAAGCGAAAATGTAGGTATGCAATAATTTCGCAAAAATCATTCTGAACCTAACGAAAAAAAATATATTTAATTTTATTTGTTTATTATTAAATTATTGCAAACTTACCTAAAATATATTTAGTTGGATTAGGGTAAATTAAATTGCGCTTGTTATAATAAGGCTAGGTAAGTTTTCTAAGGTTCCTTTGGTACAAAATTATTAATTCTTACATTTACATAAATGAAAAAATCTATCTTTAAGCGTATAAGAGAAAATTTTAGAAAGGACTTAATTTTGAATGAGTCCTTGCTAATTGACCAATTTTACCTATTCGGTACGACATTACATATATTTCCTTGTTCGTACATTTTGAAGTTTTTGCATGTCTGGGTGAACCAGTTCTCTTATCTTAATATTGCTTCTTGTACTTCTGGGTATATATATCTCTTCTGTGATTCCCGTCACTTTACAATTAAATACTTCATCTCATTCATTGCCGTTCGTTTCTGTTCCTTAACATCTACACTGCATTTCAAGAATTCCCTCATTCGGGTTCAGTTTCTTCTTCTGAAATCTGGCTTCTCCCTTCCCGTCCTTTCAATAATTCTCTCCTTGTTTACTCTCACAAAGTGTTCGGAATTCAGTACTGTACAGTTGTTAGCATCCAGGGGTTCCCTTGTATTCTGTTTCACTAGGTCAGAGGTGATGAAGGTGAATACTATGTCAAATCTTTCTGATTCTCTCTCTCTCTCTCTCTCTCTCTCTCTCTCTCTCTGTCTTCCTATGTCTGTCTGTCTCTCTCTCTCTCTCATTCTGTCTCTCTCTCTCATTCTGTCTCTCTCTTTCTCTCTCTGGCTATGTCCTTGATAAGTTACCACATAAAAATTTCAATCACCGCCTCCATCATCTTAGCTCTCTTCGTTTCCGCTCCTCCCAGGCTGCTTCCTCGTGATTAATTAAAATGTCCCAAAATCAGTAGCAATTGAAGACAAATACTTTTTTTTTTGCGATCCCACCATTGCTGTTGTATTCCGGTCTTCTGCTATTTAAATAGTGTGTTATTAATCACCAGCAGTATATAGCCATTTAATTCCCCTTTAGTCACATCTCTTCAACATAACACTCGTTTTCTCTTTCCTTTCCCTGTTTCATGTGTGGGTGTATAAGAGCGGGTGTGTGATCACACACATCAATCAAGTAGGCAGGAGGTATCCAGAGGTCAGGTATGCTCATGGTAGGTGACCTTTCCGGGAAGGATCAGGACGCACTGCTCAGGTGTCTGACCTTGCAGCTTGTCAATGGGTGTGTGTCTGTGTAGGAGGAGGAATGACGTATGCGTGGCGTGGGTGTGTATGGGGCAGGCAGACGTGTGAAGGGTGAGAGTTGCTTAGGCATGTACTGAGCATTTTTGGTGTATATTTCTCAAGAGTGTATTGTGGGCCTAATATGAATTTCACTTTCTTTATAAAATACACTATATCGCTTTGCTCTTGTTATTATATAGGTCTGTGTGCAGGAATCTCATAAAACTGTGATCAGGTTTACAGTATATGAAGTAAACACCCAAACTCATTATTTAAAGTGAACCGCTACCTCTTGGGAACATCCAGCACTTTTCCACACTAAATTTCTGGTATATAGCATGCCAGAAACCAAAACCGGCATTTCCCTTCACCACACCCACCCATAAAATATATCATGATTTCCAAAGTTATTGCACCATTTACTCCTCTTCCCACAGCTCTGCAGTTTCTCTTCTGAAGCCGTTTTTCTTCTTGTCACTACTGGCCAGGTCTCCAATCTTTCTACATGGATGAGCTGAAGTCAAAGACTTGCTCGCGGTCGCAAGATTTATCATTTCTCTTGTCCTTTCACTTTCATCACTTGTTCCTGTCCTTTTTTTGGGGGGGGTATCATGTTAATAAGAAATAGGTAAATGATGTGAATTTAAGACTGAATGAGATACAGATCTGTGAGAATAATCATCCTTCCTCTCTCTCTCTCTCTCTCTCTCTCTCTCTCTCTCCTTTTACGTACTCGCCTAAATAAACTCATTATTTTATTTGGGTACGTCAGTTTAAGACTCTTCTGTGAGTACTATTAACAAATTCACATTTCCACATAATGATCTTAATATATTTTTATGCTTGTCTTCAGTTCGACTCCGGGCTGCAGAAAGTATTTAATTAATGAATGTTGCAACATAACAGAAATTTCATGTTTACTTAAGCAATTCACACTAAAGGCAAATAAGTAATTTATATAGAATTTGCATAAACGAATGCTGCGAAAGTCAGACATTTACTTATGTTATATACATTTTATTTAAAAGCAACAGCTAATTGCATTATCTGCTCCGGTACTCTAAAGGTAATGGAATTTACAGATGTAAAATGATTTTTTGGATTATACATTTTCGTCTTAGGAAGGGAAATTGTTACTGTGAAGGTGTTGCCTGGAGCAGCTGCGACACTTGCCAAGTCGAGGAGGTGTGGGAAGGAGTCATGACCATTGGCTCGTGGCCAGTGTGTTGAACTAGTAGAGGGAAAATTCCTAAAAGCTGAAGTGCCAACGACGTCTTTACCAAAGACATCGATTATTACTGTGTCACTACTACTGCTATTGCAGCAAGTATTCCTATAGGTATTAGTACTGTTACCACCAATATTACTTTCACTACTAATACTGCTATTATCTCTGGTATTTACTTATTTACTATAACTATTACGACTACTAATACTGATAGTACTTTTATTACCACTAACATTAATACCAGTGCTGTCAACATTATCAGTGCCACCAGTACTACTGTACGTCAAACTTCACTCCCTAAATAACGCCACTACCACCATCTCTAGTATTATTAACATGTTAATTTATGATACGCAACTGAGATCCTCTTCAGGATACTTTCTGTTTACTGAAGGTTTCTTTTCCTTCCCGAAAACTGCAAGAGTTACAGCGTGAAGAAGAATTAGACATGTTCAACATTGGGTATTTTTACTTGTAGACATTCCGCGAAACTTGTACAAGATACCTAGATGTATACATGTGTCTAATTCTTCATCTAGTCGGTATTGTATTTACAAAGAGATGCAGTTACAGAGTGCTGTGTCTCGTTTAAGTTCAGTAATGTATGTTGTTACTTGCTGTTGCTTGCAAGAATCATTGTCCCGGTGCTTCTGCTTTTGCTGAGTAGATAAAATGTTTTATTGTTTTGTGTTTTGATATGGCACAGTTTTTAGTATCGTAAAAACTGCATTAGTACTTTAGTTATTGTCTGCTTATAAGGTAGTGGGAAGGTGCCGCCTCTAAAAATGGTTTTGAGGAATGTTGGGGTTTTTAGGGATTACAGGTTTATGTTTGTGGATAGTTCTAGGGATTCTTACCCTAAGACTATATGGACGAGAGTACCTGGGGGTGGATCAGGGCCTGATCAACCAGGCTGTTACTGCTCCAGCAACTACTTCAATGAGAGTAGGTTAATGTTTAAAGATAGCTCTTGATATTCATCCTCTGTAACTACACCAATGAGAGTATCTGTAGATACTCGTACTTATACAGAGTCATCCATGCAAACACCTCACCCGTGGACATCTAGCCTCAAAAACGCCAGCCCACATCCCGCCAGTGAGCACCCACATCCACAAAGATAAGTTCCCATCTTACGCTTGAGCATCAACACCCACAGGGACACGCCCACCCACAAGGAAATAAATCCATGGACATGCCTACATCTTGCCCACAAAGACATGCCGTACACATCCGCACCTCACCCGTGAGGGTGAGGTGCGAATGTGTCGTAGTGGGTGTCGGTAGATGAAGTAGATGTGTATTTGTGGTCGTCTGCGTTGGGCGAGATGTGACTGTTTGTGGACGAGATATAGGCATGTCCATGGATGAGATGTATTTTTCCTTTGGGTGGGCGTGTCCCTGTGGGCGTTGATGCTCAAGCGTGTGATGTGAACATATCTTTTCTGGGTGTGGGTGTCCACTGGCGGGATGTGGGCTTGCGTGTTTGGGGCTAGATGTCCACGGGTGAGGTGTAGGCATTTACAGATACTCTCATAGTTGTAGCTGCTGGAGCAGTAACAGCCTGGTTCATCAGGCCTGATCCACCCCAGGTACTCTTGTCCATATAGTCTTGTGGGTGTTCACACACCCACAAGAACGTGCCCATATATCACCCACGGACACTGATTAGGGCACGCCCACACCACAGACACAGACACACACTAGAACACGCCTACACCTCAGCGGTGAACACCCACAGGAGCACGTCCACACCTCACCCACGAGCAACCACAAGAACACGCACACGCTTAACTCACGGACACCCACGCAAACACGACCACATCTTACCCACTGACACCCACGCTAACACGACCACACCTCGGACACGCACGCTAACACACCCACACCTCGGACACACACGCTAATACACCCACACCTCGGACACCCACGCTAACACACCCACACCTCGGACACCCACGCTAACACACCCACACCTCGGACACCCACGCTAACACACCCACACCTCGGACACCAACGCTAACACACCCACACCTCGGACACGCACGCTAACACACCCACACTAACACACCCACACCTCGGACACCCACACTAACACACCCACACCTCGGACACGCACGCTAACACACCCACACCTCGGACACGCACGCTAACACACCCACACTAACACACCCACACCTCGGACACCCACACTAACACACCCACACCTCGGACACCCACACTAACACACCCACACCTCGGACACCCACGCTAACACACCCACACCTCGGACACGCACGCTAACACACCCACACCTCGGACACGCACGCTAACACACCCACACCTCGGACACGCACGCTAACACACCCACACTAACACACCCACACCTCGGACACCCACACTAACACACCCACACCTCGGACACGCACGCTAACACACCCACACCTCGGACACGCACGCTAACACACCCACACCTCGGACACGCACGCTAACACACCCACACCTCGGACACGCACGCTAACACACCCACACCTCGGACACCCACACTAACACACCCACACCTCGGACACGCACGCTAACACACCCACACCTCGGACACCCACGCTAACACACCCACACCTCGGACACGCACGCTAACACACCCACACCTCGGACACGCACGCTAACACACCCACACCTCGGACACGCACGCTAACACACCCACACTAACACACCCACACCTCGGACACCCACACTAACACACCCACACCTCGGACACGCACACTAACACACCCACACCTCGGACACCCACGCTAACACACCCACACCTCGGACACGCACGCTAACACACCCACACCTCGGACACGCACGCTAACACACCCACACCTCGGACACGCACGCTAACACACCCACACTAACACACCCACACCTCGGACACCCACGCTCACACACCCACACCTCGGACACGCACGCTAACACACCCACACCTCGGACACGCACGCTAACACACCCACACCTCGGACACGCACGCTAACACACCCACACCTCGGACACGCACGCTAACCTCGGACACCCACACTAACACACCCACACCTCGGACACGCACGCTAACACACCCACACCTCGGACACACGCTAACACACCCACACCTCGGACACGCACGCTAACACACCCACACCTCGGACACGCACGCTAACACACCTCCACACTAACACACCCACACCTCGGACACCCACACTAACACACCCACACCTCGGACACGCACACTAACACACCCACACCTCGGACACGCACGCTAACACACCCACACCTCACAAACGAGAACGCTCGTTAAGACAACATGACAGTATTTCATACAGGGAAAAACGCCGAGCAAAAACCTCTCTGCTGCAATTTGCGAAGTGCAGCAGCAAAATGCAGGAAAATTATGTCGACTCTCGAAAATGCAGGAAAATTCCCCTGGCTTGAATAATAGAAAGCCTTGTGTACTTTCTCTTGTGTTAATCCTTTCAAAGAAAGTGCCTTGATGAAGGTGAAGGGCTCTTGTTCCAGGTGGTAGGAGCTACCCACAACTTCCTCGTAACAAGCTTACTTGGCTACAATTTCTCCGGAGCTCTACAACCCCTACGGGTTTAGGGCCAACATCAGAACTTGTAATATAAACAGATTAAAATTTTTAATCGATATTTAGCTAATGTAGTGCCATCGCAGGCTACGACAGTAATGCCATCGCAGGCTACGACAGTAGTGCCGTCACAGGCAACGACAGTAGTGCCATCACAGGCTGCGACAGTAGTGCTATCACAGGCTACGACAGTAGTGCCATCACAGGCTACGACAGTAGTGCCATCGCAGGCTACGACAGTAGTGCCATCGCAGGCTACGACAGTAGTGCCATCACAGGCTACGACAGTAGTGCCATCACAGGCTACGACAGTAGTGCCATCACAGGCTACGACAGTAGTGCCATCGCAGGCTACGACAGTAGTGCCATCACAGGCTACGACAGTGGTGCCATCACAGGCTACGACAGTAGTGCCACCACAGGCTACAATAGTAGTGCCATCACAGGCTACAACAGTAGTGCCATCACAGGCTACAACAGTAGTACCATCACAGGATACATCAGTAGTACCATCACAGGCTACATCAGTAGTACCATCACAGGCTACATCAGTAGTACCATCACAGGCTACATCAGTAGTACCATCACAGGCTACAACAGTAGTACCATCACAGGCTACAACAGTAGTACCATCACAGGTTGCAACAGTAGTACCATCACAGGTTGCAACAGTAGTACCATCACAGGTTGCAACAGTAGTACCATCACAGGTTGCAACAGTAGTACCATCACAGGATACAACAGTAGTACCATCACAGGCTACAACAGAAGTACCATCAGAGGCTACAACAGTACTACCATCACAGGCTACAACAGTAGTATCACAGGCTACAACAGTAGTGCTGCCAAACAGGAGACCTGGTCTGGGAACGGGCCGCTGGGGCGATGATCTCCGGAGGCGTCTCCAGGTAACCTCACTTCCTATCTCCCACTCCTTCACTCCATCACTCTTACCCTTCCTCTGCCATCGCAGTCTCCCTCCCTCTCTCCAGTTTCCTTCCCCATTTTCCTTGTCTGTCGCTTGCATATCTTTCCGTAGTATTCTTCTTGTGTAATTGTCGTATTTCTCACACTCTCGCTTTCTGATTCCATTTCCTCTTGCTTGCTCTCTCTCTCTCTCTCTCTCTCTCTCTCTCTCTCTCTCTCTCTCTCTCTCTCTCTCTCCCTCTCCCCACCACCACTTTAGCTATAACACTTCCTAAACTTATTTCTGCCTCCCTCTCCTACGATATCTATACGCATTTCCTCTCATTCCCCATGGCTTCTCCCATGTTGGTTACATTCATTCCCTCTCTCACCCCCCATGTCTCCCCCACCCACGCTATCTATACTCCTTCCCACTCTCTCACTCGCCCTCCAGAAACCAGTCTCATTACCAGAACTCCCAGCAAGCATATTGTAAATTACTTGAAAATCAAAATGACACAATTGTAAACAACTCGCCGCATGGAGGGCTGGAATCCACTGCTAGCCATTCATGTTAATATTAGGAATAGCTTGCCATGTGTTTGAGTCCTTCGTACGGTGAGCTGATAGTGTTAATGATAGAAGAATAATTGTGTGGAATATAAATGAGACAAGAGACAAATGAGAAAAGGTTGTAGAAATGCATCCAGACACAGCTATTACATGTACAAAACACACTGGGCTACCTAATAAAAGTACACTATTCCCACAGAGGTACATCATTGTAAGAATAGCATGAGAGATAAAAGGAAGAAGGGCGGGGGAAAGTGGCAGTGTTCATACACGGGCCTGTAGTTTTACGCCTCACTCGCCATGGGTTCAAACCCCACCCGTTCCGTGGTTTGTTTTCAGTTGTGTTATTACGATTTCGTTATTACGATTTTTGTGGTGAAATTAATGATAAGCCCTAAATTCTTAGAGGGGGGGGGTCCATACAGCGGCTGAGGGACTGGAAGGCAACCAGATCTGATCCATGTTAAAGGAAGGACAGCCCCAATTCCTTCAAGAGTCCCTCACCGGCACTGAGTGTCCTCTCTTGAAGGAAGGAACATCAGGAGCAAGACCAGTGTTGGCAGCTGGGGTAAAATTTCATGACTCGAAAAGTCATAGAACCTCAACAAGAAGACAGATAGAGAACGAACCCAGACTACTGGACCTGGTTTTGACCTTAAATCCGTCTGTGCTTAGAAAGAGAGAGAGAGAGAGAGAGAGAGAGAGAGAGAGAGACAGTGAGAATGAATGTATCATCGCCGGTAAGGCATGATAATATAAGAAAGAATACTGCAGCAGGTCTACTGGCCCATGCGAGGGACATGACATTACCGAGGAGAGGTAGGCAAGAAATGATATTGTGAGAGGGGTATCGATGGGAATAAGGAAAAATGAGAGGGATGGCAGGGTAGGGCAAGGAAGGAAGGAAGAAGAGGAAAGGAGCAGAGGAAGCAAAAGAGAGGAAGATGAAGAACAGAAAAGACTGAAGATGACAAGAAAAGAGGAAGGGAGGAAGGTAGATGGTAAGGTAGGAGAGAGGAAGAGGAGAGGGTAGAGAAGGGGAGAGGGTAGGGGGCGGGCATTGTGGGTTGGGGGGGAGGGAAGGGAGAGAAGATGCCTTAAAGTTGTACTGAAGAAACTCTTAGCGAGGTGGGTGGTACAGGGAGAAGCTGAGAAAGGGAGGAGGGAGAAAAGAAAGGGAAAAGGAAACACAAGAAATTGAAGAGAGAGGAGAGAAAAAGAGCAGGAGAGAGGGAGATGATTAAAAAAATTTATAAGGGTGAAAGAAAAATAAAAAAATAAAGGGAAAGAGGTAGAAGAGAGGCAGGAGAACAGAGATAACTGTTGAGGATAGAGAGGGATTAGAAAACCTGCACTGATGGTCCTGGTCCAGTAGGTCTGAAGGAAAGATAATCAGGATAGAGGAATAATGGAAAGAAGATTTTGTCCGGATTATTAACCCGAAGGGTTAGTCATCCAGGATAACCCAATAAAGCCATGTCATTATCTGGCTTATTTCCTTTGTAGTCCTTGAATCCCCTCTCCCAGGATGCGACCCACACCAAGCACCAGGTACCTACTTTTTGCTAGTTGAGCGAGGGCAGCAGGACTTGGGAAATATGCCCATTGTTTCCACTCTTGTAGCGACGAGTTTAGGAGTGATAAAGATGGAAGAGAGAGAGGTGAGAGGAAAGAGGGAGAGAGGAGCGTTGGGTAAACAGTGGGAGAGATCGAGAGAGAGAGAGAGAGAGAGAGAGAGAGAGAGAGAGAGTGCATGAACACACGTGTGTGTGTACTCATCTATATGTATTCACTTATTTGTGGTTGCAAGGGTCGATTCACAGCTCCTGGCGGGGCCAGGAGCTGTGAATCGAAAGACCTACTGTGTGTGTGTGTGTGTGTGTGTGTGTGTGTGTGTACATGCGAGTAGATGGGAAACATGAATAGCAGTGGATTCTGGAGTCAACACCGAGGCAGTCTGCTGAGATAACTACTCTTGTGTAGATTAAGGACTATCATGTATTATCTAAGAGAGTCAAAGACAGTAAAGCAGAAGACTCTCTCCCCACCCTTCACCCCATGAGACCACTGAGAGGGAATGTACTGTACTATTCTTTACTGAAATTATGAGTTGAAATTTACAGAAAAAAAATGGAAGTGGATGGAATACATAAACTACAACTATCTTAAATTAAATTAGTACTCAGGTTACTCACTGGACACCACTGCTGTGACTAGCACAACCATCTACTTCAACTAGTACTAATATTAACTTGGAAGGCTCATTTTGAGCTGATCGTCCTGGTCACAGACCGGGCCGCGGGGGCGTTGACCCCTGGAACTCTCTCCAGGTAAATTCCAGGTAATAGGGTTGCTAAACGAACATCAGGACTCAGCTGCAATCCTTCGCCCCCTACCTGGTATCTTGCAGACTCCTGTACTTGCAAAGTACAGCATTCACCTAAGTAAACTCAGCATTGTAATCCTTATAGAGAATAAACTTTGAATTTGAATTTGAAGTGTGTGATAAATATTAACATGCCAGTCATAAATTCTTAATGAATTGACTTTAGTTATATCTTAAGATCAATGTAGTTTAGAGACAGAGCACATCTCTCTCTCCGCATCAGAATCCCCTCAAGGAAGGTTCCTTGATGCTGGTGAGGGACTCTTGATCTAGGGAACTGGATCTGTGCTCCAGTTCCCTGAATTAACCCTAAATACCTTCCATCCCCCCGCCACAGGCGCTATATAATCCTGCGGGTTTAGCGCTTCCCTTTGATTATAATAATAATCCGCATCAAAATTTATTTGGCCATGTTTAGCTGTTTCTGAAGTGATTGTAGTGTTTCCTTCCTTGTAGCTTCAGATTGTAGTTTGTTCTATTGTCATAATTGCTAAAAATCTTTGCATGATTTCACGTTGCATCGCGTGTGGCGATGTTTCATTCCAATGTTTCGAGCTCATTTTGCACTTCAAGGAATTCTTTGTGAGTGCATTAAAACAATTTAACATTTTAAAGGTTTAAATGAAATCTCATCGCAATCTTCGTTTCCTAAAATAGAAAAATTCTAGCATTTTGAATACTTTCTTATGTGATATATTTCTCACACCTTTTTGTTTTCACCTATGTGTGGTTTCGGGGGTCGAGTCTCAGCTCCTGGCCCCGTCACTTTTCTGGTTGCTACTAGGTTCACTCTCTGGCTTCCACAGACTTAACGTTCTTCTTCTTAAAACTTTGTATAGATCCTATCTTTACCACTTCATTCTCTAGGTTGCTTCATTTCCTGACTATTCTTAGGCTGAAGAAATACTTCCTAACGTTCCCGTGACTCATCTGTTTTTTCAACTTCCAGCTGTGCCCTCGTGTTCCTGTTTCCCATCTCTCAAACAATCTGTCCCTTCCCTCTCTATCAATTCCTATCAGTATTTTGAACGTTGTTATATCGCCTCTAATCCTTCTTTCCATTAGGATGAGTTCTCTTAACCTCTCCTCATTGGACATACTCTTTAGCTCCGGGACAAGTTATATTGCAAATCACTTCCACATTTTTTTTTTCTTGCTGGACCAGGTGTGGGTTTCATTATGGTGCTGCATACTCTAATATGGGCCTGACGTACACGGTGTACAGTGTCGTGAATGACTTTTTACTTAGATGTCTGAAAGCTAGTATTATATTTACTAGCAGCGTATTTGCTGCAGCAGATATTTGTTGGGTATGCGCCTGAGGCGATATGCTTGGAATAATACTCACCTTAAGTTCCTAGCGAGGTTTGCAGACTTTGCCCACTGAACCTGTACTCCATCTTTTGTCTTCTTTACAGATACCCAAAGTTCATAACTTGCTTTTGTTAAGGGTTAAACTCCAGTAGCCACTTGTCAGACGCCACTAGTGGCGAGAGAGAGAGAGAGAGAGAGAGAGAGAGAGAGAGAGAGAGAGAGAGAGAGAGAGAGAGAGAGGAGACTCCGATTCCTAGCAGATTGGTCCTCTCTCCAATATAGAGGAGGCGTCTCTAATGTTCCCCGGAGCACTGTAAAAGACTACGGTAAGAAATTAAATAGCAGAGTTATTGCTATTACACCTTTTACACTGTAGTGTACCCTGATCAGGGTACACTGCATGCAGCTACAGCCAGGACTCATCTTGCATTTTTTGGCTGCAGTGGTCAGAGTACACTGCATGCAGTTTCAGTCAGCACTCCTCTTCCAGTGACAAGGGGACAGTGCTTGATATTATGAACCTATATAGGAAAAATAATTAGGTACCATATATATATATATATATATATATATATATATATATATATATATATATATATATATATATATATATATATATATATATGTCGTGCCGAATATGTAAAACTGGTCAATTAGCAAGAACTCATTTAAAATTAAGTCCTTTCTAAAATTTTCTCTTATACGTTTAAAGATATATTTTTTTCATTAATGTTAATGTAAAAAATTTTAATTTTGCTCCAAAAGAATCTTAGAAAACTTACCTAACCTTAATATAACAAGAACAATTTATTTTAGCCTAACCCAACTAAATATATTTTAGATTTGTTTACAGTAATTTAATACTAAACAAACACAGTGAAATATATTTTTTTCGTTAGGTTCAGAATGATTTTGGCGAAATTATTGCATACACAAATTTTCACTTGTCCTATATGGCAAGATGAGCGTTGCTCTTTAAGCTAAGATCGCAATTTCTGCCTATTCGGCACGACTATTATATATATATATATATATATATATATATATATATATATATATATATATATATATATATATAATCTTTGCTGATGACACTGTGCTCTTGGGAGATTCTGAAAAGAAGTTGCAGAGGTTGGTGGACGAATTTGGTAGGATATGTAAAAGAAGAAAATTAAAAGTGAATATAGGAAAGATTAAGGTTATGAGGATAGCAATAAGATTAGGTGACGAAAGATTGGATATCAGATTGGAGGGAGAGAGTATGGAGGAAATGAATGTATTCAGATATTTAGGAATGGACGTGTCAGCAGATGGGTCTATGAAAGATGGGGTGAATCATTAAAGTGATGAGGGGAAAAGGGTGAGTGGTGCACTTAGGAGTCTGTGGAGACAAAGAAATTTGTCCGTGGAGGCAAAAAGGAGAATGTATGAGAGCATAGTTGTACCAACATTCTTGTATGGGTGTGAAGCATAGGTGATGAATGTTGCAACGAGGAGAAGGCTGGAGGCAGTGGAGATGTCATGTCTGAGGGCAATGTGTGGTGTGAATATAATGCAGAGAATTCGTAGTTCGGAAATTAGGAGGTGTGAAATTACCAAAACTATTATCCAGAGGGTTGAAGGGTTGTTGAGGTGGTTCGAACATGTAGAGAGAATGGAACAAAACAGAATGACATCGAGAGTGTATAAATCTGTAGTGGAAGGAAGGCGGGGTAGGGTTCGGCCTAGGAAGGGTTGGAGGGAAGGGGTAAAGAAGGTTTTGTGTGCAAGGGGCTTGGACTTCCAGCAAGCGTGCTTGAACGTATTTGATAGGAATGAATGGAGAGAAATGGTTTTTAATACTTGACGTGCTGAGCAAAATAACATTTATGAAGGGGTTCAGGGAAACCGGCAGGCCGGACTTGAGTCCTGGAGATGGGAAGTACAGTGCCTGCACTCTGAAGGAGGGGTGTTAATGTTGCAGTTTAAAAACTGTAGTGTAAAGCACCCTTCTGGCAAGACAGTGATGGAGTGAACGATGATGAAAGTTTTTCTTTTTCGGGCCACCCTGCCTTGGTGGGAATCGGTCCATGTGTTATGTACATATATAGTCGTGCTGAATAGGTAAAACTGGTCAATTAGCAAGAACTCGTTTAAAATTAAGTCCTTTCTAAAATTTTCTCTTATAAGTTTTAAGATATATTTTTTTCAATAATGTTAATGTAAAAATTAGTAATTTTATACCAAAAGAACCTTAGAAAACTTACCTAACCTTATTATAGCAAGCGCAGTTTAATTTAGCCTAATTCAACTAAATATATTTTAGGCAAGTTTACAATAATTTAATAGTAAAAAAACACAATGAAATATACTTTTTTCGTTAGGATCAGAATGATTTTTGCGAAATCATTGGATACACAAATTTTCGCTTGCCTTATTCGGCAAGGAGAGCGATGCTATTTAAGCCAAAATCACAAGATTTACCTATTCGGCGTGCGCGCGCGAACACTCTCACGTTATACACACACACACACACACACACACACACACACGCTATATATATATATATATATATATATATATATATATATATATATATATATATATATATATATATATATATATATATATATATATATATATATATATATATATATATATAGGATGGGGTCCACCTCTGGTGTAAATTGTGGGACCCATAGCCTCGGAGAAGTGGATAAAAAGGCTTCAAGAAAAAATATTTGGATTTCTTCCTGAAGCCGTTTGAATATTCCACTTCCCCTACCACCCCATCTTTTCATATTTTTTTTTTTTACTAATAGGAATATTTTATTACATAATATTATATATATATATAATACATATGATATGCCACGTAATCACTTGCCTATAATGATCAGGGTGCATTTTAGGAAGATCTGAAAAGATAACTTTCTATTTCTACTGCTCTCATCTTCTAAACTTTTTCCATCTCATGAGAAAATAACACTGGCTAAATCTGAACTCGATCGGATAATATTTAGGGGCGGCTCTCGAGGCTTAAAGATTTTCTTGTATAAAACTTTTATACACTAAAATATGAAATATCCGGTATCTAAGTATCCGGTTCAGTTAATTGCTTACAATTGATTTTTCTGTTGGAATATTCTTTGTTCATTATATTAGCAAAGGTATCAAATTTTTAATAATGTTAAACCTTGTCTCCCAGGAATGTTCCGTACATGTCATAAATACAGTAGTCTTCCATTTGATATGCGTTAGTCAGATCATGTTTCTTACTTTTTCTCGGAGGGTATTCTTATGTTGTGCTTGCGTCTAGCATTGTAAATCACAGAATATGGCAAGTTTGAGAAGATTCTTGGCTCGAAGCTGCCTTCTGCTGGCTAAGTGCTCAGTGTGTTTACCTTCACCATCATGTTGATCTAGATTCTAGAGAAAGAGTTGAAGACAAGCGCTGAATCGGTTTAGGAAGACCAGGTGGAAATACCATGCAGTCGAACAAGATCCTTTCTCTCTAGAAGGACTGGAAGCTTTTGACTAACAAGAACAGTCAGGTGCAGAGAAAGGAGGAGGCATTCAGGAGCAGGCTTACTAACCTGTCTGACGTGTCCCATGCAAGTGCTCTTTTCATCATGAAGAACGAAGAGGATCGGCTTTCTTGCTAGCACAGCGGGAACCGGGAAAGCGAGGTACCATGGGATCCGTAGATACGAAAGCAGAAAGGAAAAGGCAGTTTGAAAGCGGAATCTGAAGGAAGAATAAAGGAGGTAGAAGATGGCAACTGAGGCTTTATCTTCACAGACAGCAGAAATTGCATCTTCTTTCCCAGATATTTCTGCGCCAGAATCCACATACAGGAATTGAGGAAATCGGAGCGTGTGGTTGTGGCGATAGTCCAACTATAAAGAGCGAAGAAGGAAATGAAGAATGATCTCCAATGTTGCTGCAGCACTTGATCATTCAAAACTGAGTTATCGAATGACATCATTTATCAACACAGATTTTCACCGAAGCAACTCAGGGTGACGAGGTCAAGGTTCTGTTCATTCATTCTGCTCATTCAAGACCTTTAGAATTCAGTCAAACAAGAGGATTGACTTTCATTCATTAGTAGCGACACCTGTGTACAATGTTAGGTGCTTGGAGCCACATATCTTGTTAGTGGAACAGGTGAAGAGCAAGCAAATACTATTGTCCAGATTTTCCAAAAATGAGAAATGATAGTGTCATCGGAATGCGCTTCGATAAGACTGCCTCAAACACCGGACGATTGGGAACGGAACTCCTTAATTTTGCTTGCAGCCGCCACGTGATGGAAGTGATTGTTGACTGGGATCTTCAGCGCTTGCTATGGACCCACATCAGGCCCTGATATTTCTTAGTTCAATAGCTCAAGGCAGAATGGAATTTCAGTGACGAGTCAGGCTTTGCTACTTGTTTGGAGAATGGAAAGAATTTACAGGTCGTCGGCAAAGGTTATAGAATCAGAAAAATTACGTGACGACTACCGAGAATTCATTGAGTTGTTAATCCTCTTCCTCGGAACAAAGATGCCAGGCATCGTTTCAAGCGTCCAAGAGCAGTGGATTAAGTACAATGGAAGAAGAAAGTCTTGTACTGCCTGAGGATGTAGACGTTTCGGAACCAACTGGAGAACTTCAATATTCGAGGAAAAATTTGCCTAAAAATTGCGAGAGTGATAATTACCATCTAGGTGAAAGCCCAGATCACAGCTCCGATCGCTGCAGCGGTACTATTCAATGATCTGCACCTCCTTGAAAACCTTCATCAGTACCACATCAATAAAATGGCAAAAGCTGTAGCGTCAAAATTCGAAGGAAACTTGTGGGTTTTTTTCGCAGGAAATGGTGGAACTGACGCTATTTGAATCTTGTTTCTGCTGACATTAAACAGGCAATTATGAAGGCAGTGGGAGAGAGGGAAGGCGGCCACGATTGCCCAAAATGTTTGAGCCTGCCACAGGATTTGCCTCCAACATTGGACTGCTTGGCAAGGCCGAGCTCCCTCAAGTTTCTCCAAGCGCTCAAGATAACCAGTGTATTCCTACATCAAAATCCGTCGTCTTTGGATTAAATTAAAGCCTTCCAAGAGGTTTTCCAGAAGGTGTGAAGCATTAATGTAGTCAACAACAACGCCGAACGCGGGATGGCTCTAATTCACGAGTTAGTGGAAAACCACAACAAGAATGAAGAGTGGAAACAAGTACAGAAGTAATGGTTCCGAAACTTTTCTATTAAAAGTCTAATGGTTGAAGCAGTAGTGTTGGGCCTGTCAATCTCGGGACAACGGTTAGAATTTCTCTTCTGTTTATAAATGTGTGTGCCTGTCCATCTCAAAACTTACCTACTTCCTGAGATCCTCCCCTGCCTTGAGCAGTCCGAAACTCAAGGAATATGACTCCCTTCTAAAGACCATGCTAGAGAGTGTATCGAATCTTTCCCTTGAAGACGGACAATGGTTGCAAGCCTCGCTTCCAGTCAGACTTGGAGGAGGGAGGGGGGGGGCTGGGAATACGCAAGTCCTCCCAGACTGCCCTACCAACTTTCATATCCTCTTCTATAACATCAAACTAGTTAATAAAACAAATTCTTCTGGACAACCTCAGTGACTCAGCAGGAATACAGGACCCTAGCTACACCAGTGCCATCACCGAATGGGAAACTCTTACTCCAGGACCAAAACCTAGAGCAGCACTGGCCTACAAACAGTCAAGTTGGGATGGCCCCATCGCTGAAAAGGTGCTTGCCAACATACTTAGGGCTGTAACATCAGACAGGGAGACTGCCCGTCTCAAAGCCGTGAGCGCACATCACTCTGGGGACTTTCAAACAGTTCCCATTTCGGCAATGGGAACACACCTCGACCCTAAGACCCTCCGTATTGCAGTGGCTCTCCGCCTTGCTGCCCCAATTAACACGGAATATGTGTGTATTTGCGGTGATGAGCAGGCCGGCCAACATGTTCTTGTAGACTGTAAGCCTACATGCCTAGTTTTCAATAGTTTCCACCAGAGGGCAAGCCTGGTGGGCAAGCCAATTCGAACGGCATCCCCCGGCCTCTCCCTCACTCGACGCCAACGTTAACCCAGAGTTAACACCTGCCACTCCTCTCTCCCTCGCGGGCATGGCTCCCCACCCGAGGCCAGGGCAGCTATAACACTGCCTGTGTACCCACGATATCGCAAATAAAGTAAGAAGCCTCCGAAGCCTTATCATTCATTGCTCCCACCTGCAACAACAACGACATGATTATACTTTGATTCTGCATGGTCTCAACTGCTTCAAAACCAAGGGCTGGCACGTAAGACACAATGAAGTCAACACTTTCATAAAGAGAAGCCTTTCTACATCTGGATGCCCAGCCGAGAGTGAGCCCCGATCATTAGCAGCCAACAATATTTACAACCCAGCAAACCTCCCCGATGGCATCACCATCTATGCTTGGAAAAATGGCAACCTTATTATAACAAGTGCAGTTTAATTTAGCCTAATCCAACTATATATATTTTCGATACGTTTACAATAATTTAATAATAAACTAACATAATGAAATATATATTTTTTTTCGTTAGGTTCAGAATGATTTTTTACGAAATTATTGCATACGTAAATTTTCACTTGCCTTATTCGGCAAGAAGAGCGTTACTAATTAAGCCAAAATCGTAAGTTTTACTTATTCGGCACGACACGCATATGTAGATGAATGGTTCAGAGAACCGACATGTTGATAAATTAGACATGTGCAACTCTTGGGTATCTTTATTGAGGAAACGTTTCGCCACACAGCGGCTTCATCAGTCCATACAAAGGAGAAGTGAAGAGCAGGAGGAGAATGAGGTAATCAGTCCCTCAACCTTGAGTCGATGTGGTCAGTCCATCAATCTTGAATAGAATAAAGCATATGAGCGGAGAGGTAGCTTATAAACCTTAGGCAGGAGAGATGCAGCAGTCGTAGGTGGTGTCACATTTGTCCATTTGGAAGTAGGTCGTGCCCAAGGGTTAGGCAAGCGAAGAATTCTCAAGTATTAAGATCCCAAGAAGTTGGGTACCACCTACTTCCACATGGACATTTAATATGACACCACCTACGTCTGATGCACCTCTCCTGCCTACGGTATATAAGCCAATTCTCCGCTCATATGCTGTATTCTATTCAAGATTGATGGACTGACCACATCGACTCAAGGTTGAGGGACTGATTACCTCATTCTCCTCCTGCTCTTCAAGATTCTCCTTTGTATGGACTGATGAAGCCACTGTGTGGCGAAACGTTTCTTCAATAAAGGTACCCAAGAGTTGCACATGTGTCTAATTTATCAACGGCAGGCATCGATTGGGTCCACCTCTAGTGCAAATTGTGGGACCCATAGCCGCTAATAGCAAGAGCGTGCTTGATCAGACAAGTAATGAGGTGGTCTCGCCTCGAGCCGAGCTGCGGGTATAGATCCACTTACAAACCGATCACAGGTTTGCATTTGTGTATATGGATGAGCACTGACAAGTGTACACATGTGCATATGTCTGTGTGCACACAAATGCATTCTGAATATCTCTGTCTTCCTCCGCTCTGGGATGACAGGGATATCTTCATATAAATTCCTTTTTATTCTGTATATGAGATAAGCTCTAGTGAGAGATGGTAGTCTCCAAATGACAGTAACTCTAGTTATACTGGAGTGGAACCTTTGAAGTTCCGTTAGCTGACAAACTCCACGTTATTTTCATTGTTCTGTTGAAGTCTTCGAGCTGAAGCCGACAGAGTTTAACGCCTTGTATGACTGAGCAACACAAAGTAGCAACACAATACTGATAAATCCAGTTTTGTTTAATTAAAAACAAAAACTCTGTCTAACCTTCCTTATCCTTCACTACCACACATACAAATACTTCTCCAACCGCCCAAAGCCCTCATCACCACTACCCTCAGTTTGAGATCGTTATTATGCACCCCGTACCCATCCTGTGGGTAGTATTCAAAGGATTAGACAGACAGACAGTGGATCTAGGGATATAACCTTAACATTTGTGTTTGCTAAGCAAGTTAGAGGTTATTAAACTATATACAAACTTACTGAATCCAAAACAGTGGTAATAAATATTCTATACATTCAGCCACGACACATTACAGTGCACTCGTAATCTCTCTCTCTCTCTCTCTCTCTCTCTCTCTCTCTCTCTCTCTCTCTCTCTCTCTCTCTCTCTCTCTCTCTCTCTCTAAGTTAATGAAGGATCTCTTGAGCCAAAGAAGCGAGACAATCCACTACTTGCTTTGATCAACCTTGATTTCTGTCTCTTCCCCATGAGCTGTATGATCTCTACGGATTTAGGTCTCCAGATTATCATGTCTTCAAACTACTAGCTGTCAACCCAAAGTTGTAATCTACTCCCTCCTTGAAGGCATACACCTTTAATAATTCTTCAGTTCTGTTATGCATTTGCTAGCCAGTGTGAAAGAGAATCCGCAAAAGGTGTACACAATTATTTACAATTCTGCCATACGTATGTTAAAGTCGACATTTTTGGAGCAAGGGGCATTTATTGTTGATAGTGAATCCTTATATTTAAAGTTTCAACTTTAGATACACGGACGTATTAGTGCGCATGGAGTATAGAGAAAAGCCCAATTGTTAATGTGGTTCAATTTGTGTACAGGAGCCAGCGCTCTTCGTAACAACGACGCTACCGGCTGCATCAGTGAGCTGGTTAGGTTAGGTAAGATTTCTTGGGAAACTAGACAAGTGTTATCTGACACTGGTCTTAGAGCTTTTGGTTATCTGACCGAGGCCTTCTTCTGGCTGGTGAGTACCTCATCAATCTGCACAATCTATGAGTGTTGCGTAACTGAGACATCAGTACATCTTAAGTCATCATGATATCCCTCCCCCTCACAACCTCCCTTTACTCTTTCCACCTCCCTTACCTCTTTCTACCTCCTTACCTCTCCTTCCACCTCCCTCGCCGCCCGCCCGTCCTCCTCACTCGAGCAGATCTGCTCAGTAACGGGCAGGTTGCCAAAGTTGCCATGATCCGCAGGCCTCACTCCCACTAACTCCCTCCCGGTCTTAACTCCAGCACCACCATCCTCATAATTATATCTCCTCTCAAAGCCTAATGGAATTATAATTATACCTGGCATTGCCTCCCGTCGGTTGCTGCTTTCCTGGAAACACCGGGAATTTTTTTTCCATGATTACTTTAAGAGAATTCCTTGATAGTGGTGAGTAGCTCTTGATCCAAAGAATTGGAGCTATCTTCTTCCTCTTCCTTGGATTAAACTTATTAGCGTCTCATTCCCAAGTGCAGAATGATTCCTTAGAGTTGAACACTTGCATAAGTATATATTAGTATTAATTATTATTATTATTATTATTATTATTATTTCTAATATTTTAGAAGCGATTCCTCGTTGAAAAATTCTATAAATAACGTTTCGGATTTTTTTTTTCTAGAAAAGATTTTGATTGTGAACCTTGAGTTTTCGTTTTTATAACTTGTGACAAAAAAATCAGTCCGAGCCAAAATACAAGAAGCATAGCTGAGAGAGAGAGAGAGAGAGAGCGATCTGGTGCAACTACATGTCCCAACAAGTCATAGTGCACAAGAGATTACATGAAAAAGAAAAGCATTTAGACAACCTTCAGTGTCAATATTGAGGCTGTGGTGAGGACTGTGGTGTTGTCACCTCTACATCTGTCTAGGTGGTGAAGTGTACAAAAGTCGAGCAGAAAGTTCACTCCTCCCATATACCTCCTCTGGGCTCACTGTCAGTACCCGACCAGTCGGGCTGGGGTTCGTGCGGCCAGCAGTAACAGCCTGGTTGATCAGGCTCTGATCCACCAGGACGTCTGGGCCGCGGGGGCATTGACCCCCGGAACACCCTCCAGGTAGACTCCAGGTCATGAAGAGCCTGAGGAATGGGAAGTAATCTTGTTTGGTCCAAGGAAGGGGAGAGAGCTCCACGTTATTGGATCAAGAGCTGTTTACCCCTCAAATGCACGGATGAGGTATATACCGTAACGAAGGTTCACAGATAAATTATCAGGATACTGAAAACAGTTTTTTATTCACCCGTTATATTTACCGCTCCCAGTTTCTAAGGGAAATCAATGCCTTGATGCTGATTAATAGCTCTTGGTCCAGGGAACTGGAGCTACCCCTTTTCCCTGTATCTCGGATCAAACTTGTTTTACTCAAATTTCACAGGTATTGTATTACCCATGGAGGTTTAGCTCTTCCCCCAAAATAATATTACAACAACTACTGTCACTATTGTAAATATAAAGACACACGCGCAGTTCAAGACATTTACTGAAGAAATATTTCGTCAAAAGTGACTTCTTCAGTCCTAGTTTCCTCATAGAATGCGTATACGTATCTTTAATAATCCATATACTTTCCCGTCACCTCTGCAAATGTATCTCTCGTGGTACTAGTTATCCTCGTTAGTTTGCGAGCCAAGTTCAGTGTTCCAGTGGCCACAACTAGCCCTTGCACTCTGTTAAGTTGAATCTGACATTTGTAAAGTTCACGGTTAATTTACCTTCGAAGGTAAGTACGTTCCTGTTTTCGATAACTGCAAGAAAACTCTACTCTCACATTCGTGTCGCACCTTAATTCTAAGCTGTTGTTTTTACAACGAATCAATTTGCTTCTTAATTAGTTTTGCATGTTGAAGTGTAATAATATTTTAGTATTCTAAAAGTTTTAATGTAAATCTTCCTTACCTAGGAGGATAACAAATGCTTTTTAGTTTGATTTTCTTTTGAGGGTTTGTGGTATAAGACTGATTTTTTTTTTTTTTGCACCCATTTATGTTTATTTTCGTCTTGTATTTTATTTGACAATGAACTTAGGAAGTACAGTTGACCGTCGGTTAACACGGTTTTAGTTAAAAATCGTGTTAGACAAACTGAAGAACTTATGGGAAAACTAGGGTTACGTTCCTGGGAACCCCAAAAAAACCAAACAACTTTTTTTTAGACCTGATCTTCCAAAAATAAAAGTGAATATGTAATTGTAGTTCATTGTCGTGATGTATTATGTTATTTTTACTGCTTAAGACTACAAATGCAACAGAAATAACAATATTTCTTACCTTAAATTGTGGGTGCTGGTGTTTGTGGATGTTTGTGTAGAGTGGAGAGTTATGCTGTGGCCCTACTGGTCTGAGGTGGATGGTACTGGTACTGAAGCCGATGGTTGTACTGGAGTGTGCATAAATTCTGTAATGGATTCCTGTTCTATTTTACCCCGTAGTACATTATGGAACTGACGGTATGGCATCAGCTGCTCTAGACACCGTTTAGGGTACTCTTCAGTGAAAAAGTCTAACTTAAGTCAGTAAAGCAGTCAAGTCAGTCAGTAAACCAGTCAGTAATACATTCAGTCAGTCAAGTAAGTCAGTCAGTAAGTCATCACACAAACTCATATTTACCTCATTCTTTTTATGTGCAAAAAAAGACGCTTCATTAAGGCCACTGGCCATCTCTTGTCTAATATCTATATTTTCTTCGTTAATTCTAAGACTTAAATGCTTAAACCAGCTTCTTATTGTCCACGACCTTTGCAATTTTAGATGTTATTCCCGCTTCTAAACCATTTTTTTGCAAATTATGAGAAATGTAACTAAGACCGATACCAGAAGTCTACCAGGTACTTTCAAAATTCTCGCCTATTCTAAAACACATTATCTGCTATCAGAGAGCTAGTCCATGATCCTGTCCTCTAGTAATAAATCACAGGATCTTAAGAAATTGAGGGACACTATGTATCTGGGGCTTGTTTGTTCCATTTAAAGATTTCTAAGTTAGACATTCCAGTGATTTTTTTAACAGGGTCATCCTCAGTGAAAAACTATAAAAAAAAATTTTTCCTAAAATGTTGTCTTCATAACGTTTAACATTATTGTTTGTAAACTGGATAGATGTCCAGTTTTCTTTATTGAAATATGACGACATTTATCAGGTTCTAGACACTGGGAACTTTTATTTGTTGTGTTACATGTTACTTTTAGATTCAGATTTAATAATCTAATCTCGTTTATATTTAATTTGTTAGTTTCAGATCATACATACAAATTAGGAGTTTTACCAGTATTAGTTGTGTTGTTAGGTAAGACATATATGCAAGAGTTAGGTATCTTTATTTCGAAATAAAGATACCTAACTGTTGCATATGTGTCTTACCTAACAACCTGTCGATATTTTATACCATTTTAATGTTCATTAGTTGTGTTGAAGACTCTGTTGATAATGGCAGAAAACTGTTGTCATTGTTGCTGATAATTTTAACGTCAGTCATTTAAGTCTTATTGTTTTTCACTTTGCTGAGTATTGTAACGTCACTTATTTAAGGCTTATCGTGACTTTCAGCTTTCAGCTCCTTACACACTTAAAAAAATATTTAAATGTCCCAGGTAATTTACCTTTCATGTTTTCATTTTATCTTGCATTTAATATGTTTTAATAACTGCATAGTGTGTTTAAAATTTTCCAGTTTCTTCAGATTTCTTATTTTCTTTAAGTTAAAGTCCAATGAGGTCAGTTGTCAACCAAGTTAGCTTTTGTTTTCGTTTCCTCCCCCCCCTTTTAATTTATACAGTTTTAACAAATTTTTGCAAGCTGTCACTAGCACGTTAAGAGACCATACAATAAGTGTCAGGGTTATTGCCCTGGAAATTAGAGACTGACTACATTTAACTTCGACAACTGCCTCCACATTAAGAGACATACATAAGGGGGACTGTTCATTACATACATAAGGTGGATTATCAATAGACCCCTGGCTGTCTTCAAGCAGGCACTGGACAAGCACCTAAAGTCAGTACCTGACCAGCCGGGCTGTGGCTCGTACGTTGGATTGCGTGCAGCCACCAGTAACAGCCTGGTTGATCAGGCTCTGATCCACCAGAAGGTCTGGTCACAGACCGGGCCGCGGGGGCGTTGACCCCGGAACTCTCTCCAGGTAAACACACGAGATCTGTTTATGGCTTGATAAAGGCCACTATGTGGGCGAAACGTAGTCAATTAAGGATCGCATTATACTACATTTGTGTCCTTTTTTTTTCAGCGTGTCTATAATTTTCAACATTTATCTCCACAGTGTTGTAGTTACTGTTGCCTTACCTATGACTCACCTCAGACGAGTGCAGCAAGTGGCTGTGTGATACTGACAGTGTCCAAAATATTACCAAAACAGGCTGAATTAGGAAGTGATTATCAGTCATTCTAATTCGTCTATTTGCTCCTTGATTACGTAATAGATTATTCCAATTAGCGGTGGTGACATTAATTATTGGTTTCAATTTGTAATATGAGCCTATTCTTTTTCGTAACTGTCTCGGAGATCTGTACACGACTTGCATGACTGGCTTGGGGCAGTGAGCCTGATGCAGTGCTTCCTCCTCTTTAAGTGGATATGACATGGACCTGACTGACTTGGGCCAGTAGGTGACTCGGACTTAACTAGCATGGGCCAGTAGTTCTGCTGCAGCGCTCCTTTCTTATGTTATGAAACAGTTTTCCTGTGTTAAATTTCAATAAACAGAGAAACAAGATTGTATAAGTTACAGGGGTTTTACCCCTCTTGAAAAGGTTACTACATGTTTAATGTAAACGTTTACTATTCTTCCTTTCTTATAAGCGTAATCTTTAGTGAAAATATTGAATTCTGAAATGGAAGTGTTGCAGAAATATTTCAGCATTTTCGGCCACGTTTCAGTCTGAACAACAATGTTTGGGTTGTTGTGTATGTGATTAATTTCTTACGTTTATCATTCTCTACATATATCATGCTACACTTATTAGCGTAGAGAACACTTAGTTTTACGTCTGCTTGTCTAGGACTCACTGTCAACTCTAAATGTTTAAATTCCTGGGTAGGTTCACTAAAGGGTCCCTAGGGAAATTAGTTGACCTCATCTGAAACCTTTTATAGACGTGTCCCTCCCATCTAGTCTCCCATTACTCACTCAACCCAATCTCTCCCTTCAGTGTCTCCACTACCTTTAGCTCTCGGAGATAGCAGGAGGGAGCAAGTATGCGTCCTGAAGACAGAACACACGGGAAAAACGGAAGACGGCCTTAGGGTTTATATCCTACAGTCTACCTTAATTCTACTCTTGCCTCTGTCCCTGCCACACCGACTGAAAAAGTGTCAACGAAAGGTTTTCAATACCATACAGAGAATCCTACACGAATATTTACAAAAAAAAATGCAAAGAAGTGTTTAGACTACATCTTCTACAACTAATACGGCAGTTATTCCATCTGTTGTTGTTTGTACTACCATTATGACGACCTCAGTGGTTATGGTAAACTGGTCTCTGTGAGTAGAGAGTAAAATAACGTCAGATCTTAGTGGCCAGAGCTTGCCCATGCATTATAGTTAATCGAATCCCATACGAGGCATTTGTCGAAGTTATTCTTAAAAGAGAGTGAGAGAGACAGAGAGAGAGACAGAGAGAGAGAGAGAGAAAGTAGGTAAGTAAATAAAAACAATCGTTTCCAGAAGTACAAAAGTATATCCGGAAAGAAAAATGTAGTACATTAAGTCAGCTTTATGAAAGTGGAAAAGAACTGTATTACGGAAAAGTGTTAAAATGGAAAGGGTAATAATCGAAAAGTGTTACTGTGGAAAGAGCAATTATTGAAAAATGTTATGGAAAATTTCTAATAGGAGAACATGCTTATGAAGAAATAAATATATATATATATATATATATGTGTGTGTGTGTGTGTGTGTGTTTGTAAAATAATTAAGCCACAGATGTGAAAATAGAGATTTAGTTCATAGAGAGGGAGATGAAGGGTGATGCAGGGCAAGAGAGAGGGGGTGAGTAAAGGAAAGAGAGTTTATGAGAGAGGGAGGGAGAGTGTGGGTGAGAGAAGAATAGGACGAAGGGAACAAAAATCCCCGTCCACAATGACGACACGAGGGCGCTGGGAAGGATTTACGTGTAATCCTGGGAGTGTATCGTACTGCTGGGAGAGGCTGTAAGAGGAAAAGAAAGGTGTACAAGATAAGGAAAGAGTAGAAGATGGAGATGGTACAACAACAGTGGGGAACTAAGGCAATGTGAGGAAGAAGGAGGAAGAGTAAAGGGGAGGAGAGCCCAATACTCGAAACAGTAACCCACAGCACTAAATAATGTTAACATACAGTAGAAGTCACATCATCAGCATTAGCAAGAGGCAGCACCAGTAGCATCACTACAGGTGTTTTCCCACGGTTGGCGGTAATCTGCGGTTCTGGCTATCCCAAAGTTAGACCGGGACTCCAAAGAAGCCAGAAATACCACCTATTTCCCGACGAGCTAAATCTACGAGTTGTTGGAAAGGATACTGAATGTTCGTCTGGGCTGGTATTTAGAGACGAAAGGCTGCTGCTTCTCTTGATTCAGTTCGGCGTTCGCAAGTTTTCGGTTGGCTGGTGACATCAAGGAGCTTTTCGCCAGATGCCTTTTTACCTCAGCGGTCTCTTCGACCTGGAAAAATCCAACAACACATTGTGCAGGTCTGACGTTCTTCGCCTTCTCAAGACTACGAGACTGTGGGTCTGTCTGCTCCGGTTTCTCCAACATTGTCTGCCAGGTCGTTCAAGTTGAGGGCTGGTTCGTGCTTCTCGCGGGGATTTTTCCCTGGTAGAAGGGGTTCTGCAAATCATTGCTTTGAGCATTACGTGTTTTATTACCGCCATGAATGTTGTAATCAGTGTTGTTCATGATTGTGTCAAGGCCTCCCCATATGTAGACGATCTTGCAGTCTACCACGCAGCATGTACTCCTAGGTTGGCCTATCACTGACTTCAAGTGGTAGTGGATGACATCATGATGTGGGATGCTACCGGTTTTTCATTTGACTGTGGCTGTTCATTTCACTCAGGTCTCGGGTTCGACACCCTGTGGTCCTTACCTATGAGTAGCAAGTGACATTTTTGGAGAATCTCTTCGATCATCGCCTCATGAGAGCATCTCGTGTAATAAAGGCTCAAAGTGGATATTCCGTAGGTGCTAATCATTATTAAGATACTCTCAACGTGCCTGGGGGCGGATCGGTGGTCATTGCTCCGTCTGTACGAGGCTTTGTCATTACAGGTTGAAGAACGGCAGCCACATCTACTCCTTGGCCGGCTCTACTCTGCTGCCCTTGTTGAACTATTCATCACCTAGGGTTCTGAATTTGCAAAGATGCATTTCATACTTCTTATCCTGAGAGGCTCTATGCTGAGCCTTTTCAGTTTTCCTTGGATCTTTCCCGTGAGGAGTTCGGCCTGCGCTACCTGTTTCGGGTTCAGAACCGGCTCACTCCTGCGGATGAGAAGGATACGGGGAACTATTTGCTCGTCATGCGAGGCTTCTATGTCATTTGGCATTCAGATTCGGGCCACTCTCCTGGGGCTCGAATCTGAATGTTTTGCAATGTTTTAGAATATGTGATGGCCAGGTGGTTAGCCATCTTCTCACCTCGCGCCACTGTCATGCCGTGAAATTACCTTGCAATTACAAGTTCAGAACTGTATTGACCCAACTTATAAATTCTATTTGAAAATGGGCAAAGCAACGCTTCGGAGTAATCAAACAATTTTTTTTAAGGTTAGTTGGCACAGTTCTGGACTTTAGGCTTCATCAGGACTTCGAACCATTTCGAAACACTGAGTTTTGGCTAAGACCTATTTTTCTTCAGTTAGTTTCGAATCTCTGTCCTACCTACCTACCAGGATTCGACCCAAAACAACCAGGTACCTATTTACCTCTCAATAAATATGGGCCACAGTTAATGAGTTGTAGATTGACTAATTCAACAATTAGTGAGCAAGCAATCTTCTCTGTAGTAATATTTAGATAACCTGGGCATACTAATTTCTTAAAATTCTGATGATTAGGCTGTTTGTAAGTGTAATCCTGTGTAGTGTAATCCTGATGACAGATAATGTAACCCTGGTGATAGATAATGTAGATTACGAATAAGAATGGATGGCAGAAAAAGTTATTTACAAAACATAATGGAATAACAGCATTCGGATACTTTTAATAGGATTTTGTGACATCAAATAAAATTCATATTTTGCTACAGCGAACAAAGCCAGGTAAAAAAAAAAAGGCTTTTGACTGACTACGTAGTAATCTGACTGATCATCCGGTAAGTGACTTAACACATGGTAAATGGATTACCTTTTTTTTGACCCTAATCTTTTAATGTGCGAGGTTCACTTGATCCAAGCACTTTAATATTACCCTCATAAAGATGTCCAGTGAATGAGACATAATACACATCAAAAGTAGTAGCAACAACAGAATCAGCAGACACACACAAATTCACGTCACACGATAAGTACAGGACCGTAATGGAAATAAGTAGTTTTGTCTGATTTTTTGGGGGGTTATCCTAAGCAATTTGCACATGTTGCTATGTATGATAATTGTACTTAAGTGTATTTGTGCCTAATTGAGCTTACTCTTCTTTATATGGGATGGACTGAAAGCCTGAGGAAGGTTTCGGTCATATGAACTGAAGCTAGAGTTGAAAGGTCATCATAAAACTGAGACCCGTGCCAGGAATCGCTTCTACAGTTTCTTCACGCATAAACACCAGCATCACCACAGACACGCGAGCATCATCTTCACTTATCAGTAACAATAAACCGTGAGAAATAAAGAAAGTTTAACAGTACAAAACAGCAGTAATAACAAAAACGAGAGCAACAAAGCGAAAATCACTGTGAAGATGGGAATTGCCAACAGCTTCTGTTTAAACGTTAATTTTAGATGCAGCGGAAGAATATAACCAAAACATTTGAAAGAATATGTGAAACAAAATTACACACGAACACGAAAAAGGGGATCAGAGGCATCAACGACAGCGGGAACCACAGCAGTATCAGAAGCAGAGTCAGCAACAGCAGCAGCAACAACAAAAACAGAAGCATTAGCAATATATCCGGCGACAAAAACAGCATTAGCAGCATCAGTAGAAACATCATCAGCAGTATAAAGAGGCAGCAACAGTAACAGAATGATCAGAGGCATTAATAGATCCATAGCCAATTGACTCGTAGCAGCATAAGCAACAACAGCAGCAAAATTAACACCAAAAGTAGAGGTAGCAGCAATACCTATATCAGTAATACCAATAATAACAGCAGCATCAGTACCCACGTTCGAGAAGCAGCAGCAGAATCAGTACCAGTGTAGCAGTAGCATTATTATAATCAAGGGGGAAGCGCTAAATCCGTAGGATTATACAGCGCCTGTAGGGGGGGATGTGGAAGGCATTCAGGCTTAATTCAGAGAACTGGAGCACAGAACCAATTCCCTGATCAAGAGCCCCTTACCAGCGTCAAGGAACCTTCCTTGAAGGGTGTAGCAGTAGCAGCATCAGTGCCAACGTTTCAATAGCAGCTTCAAAATCAGTACCGGTAAGACGAAGTAGAAGCAGCAAACCTACGGTGCCCCGTGACCTGGTGGCTAAAGGTCTCGCTTCACTCGGCGAGGGTTCGGGTTCGATTCCCGGCGAGGATAGAAATAATGAGCGTATATTACGAACACAGGTAATGAATGGCCTGTGAAACCTGGTCGTAATGAGAATTGGAGCAAACAGACCTCAGCAGTAGACTATAATGTATATTTTGCCTTCCCCCACTATATACAGGTATGTACACTATGTACAATATATACAAAGAGAATAATAAGTGTACACCGCGGTGACAGGTGGCAAAGCAGAAGCCAGTGAGAGTGCACCATACTCAACCAGCAGATAGGCAAGTCTACCAGTGCTTACTGCAAGTGAACCACGTTACTTCAGCTTGGGCGGGTTTGCCTGTGATTGGTCAATGAACCAAGGTACTGATTAAACGTCGGGTACCCTATTGATCGTTAAACCCTTAGCATCCGGTTCGCTGGTTGGGAGGCAGCCTTTATGGGAGTGTGACACGCCGAATAAATTGTAACATGCTCTTTGCATGCCACAGCGTGTTTCCTTACACCGGTTGTCTGTGTTGACCCATCAGTATAAAATGGGTACCTGGGTGTTCATCGACTGGTGTGGATCGCATCCTGGGACAAAACTGACCTAATTTGTCCTAAATGCTCTGCATAACAAGCGGCTTTCTATATAGTAGTACATCATTGATGTCAGATAGGCCTATATACTTTGTACATGTACTTGTAGAAATAAAAATATTAAATGCAAGTAAAAACAAGAGAATCTTAACAGTAAGAAATCCACAATGTCTTTCACCACCATCACAACAACAACCACCACAACAACCACCACCATTGCGACACCTATAAACAAAATATCTTTAGTAACGCGCCCCACACCAATCACCATCCTCACAACAATCATTAACCTCAACCACCCCAAAACAACCTCCACAGAACAATTACTACCTAATAAAAAAAAGCCTCACAGCAACCACTCACACAACCCACATTAACCACCACCTCTCCAACCACAACAACCAAACCAACCACCATCCCCCACCTGCAACCTTGTTATTTTTACCTCTACTGACTCGAAAACTGTGAAATATTCGTCATCGGTTTGTGTGTAGGTAACTGATTGGTCAACGCCTGTGTTCATTGAGACTTTAACACCGCCTTCCCCTCACTTCATGAGGGTAGAATCTCTTAATCCAAGGAATAAGAACTATCCTCAAATTCTGTGGATCATTCCCAGTTTCTCCCTACACATACATACATTGTCCACCTTCTCTTATCACATGAGCTGGATTCCTCTCCTTCCACAGACATTGTGGCATCCTTCTTTCACTCACAGGTACTATCCCTCCCTCATCTCGGACAAGTATTGTAGGTCCCTTCAGTTCCTCACAGGTAATGTGCCTTCCTTCATCCGTTACAGGAGCTAGGTCTTTATCGCTGCCTCACAGGTGTTGTCTTCTCAATGTCTCACAGGTGTTGTGTTCCACGGTTTCACTCTCATCTTTAAGGTATCTGGGAAAACCAACATGGCTGCCAAGGTGGTAGCCGATCATTCCTGACATAAATAATCATGAATATCAAATATTTTAATCTTTTTTTTTTCTTTTTTGCTAACAAGTTTTTTTTTTTAGTTAGAGAAAATAACCTTTATGACTTTTATGCTGAAAAGGATACTGGTACGATAATTACATATACATGGAATGCAAACTAGTGATTGCCGGGAAAAGGGACGCGGCTTCTCAGTTTCTCTGCATTAGGCTGGGGATAGATCATTGGTAAATTATGCTGCTTTTGTATCGTCATGTGGGAAATCTTCGTGATGAAATCGCTGATCTCTGGCGTAGGTGACTTTATGGCCACACACTTCAGAAAGTAAAAATGATTAGATTTTGGTGTTTCCACACGAACTAGTTGTGTTAAAGCCTTCAGAGGAGAAACTTTTCTACGAAGATTTTAGGCATTTTTGGAGTCCTTATGGTGTAATACGGGAATAAAAGACGATACAGATTCTTTAATATCTTCCTTCCTGAGTCTTATTATTTGTGACTATCATACGGATTTTCATCAGTCTGTGGGAATCTACGATTCCTTAACAAGACCAAAGTGTGAGTTGATTTTAGCTTATAGGGTGAAGAAATATTTGCATCAAACTTATCTGCAATGGCTTGCAACGACCCCGTGTCTGATCCCTGAATATCAGTCATATTTCTTGTAACACAGTTACTGCTGTTGAAACTTGAAATCACAAGATTTCATCATAGACACACAAAGTACTAAGGTACTAATTTGCATTGGTGTTGCACAATTTATTACTGAATTTGTGATGATATTCCGAGTTGAATTCAGAATGTGACTGAGACTGCCCGAAAGATTTTCTACATGAATGAAAGCATCCTTATGTATATGAATAGTGTATTTGATATATCACTGGGCACTATATCTCTACACTTACGCATTTTTTTACCAGCATCATTCTCACCTTCAACAAGTCATAGAACACTGGACAGACTCAAGGAAGGCTGAAAGACTTTATAGACCTGCAGAAACACATTTTGCCATCAAAATCCATTTTGCAGTCTTCATAAGACTTTTTCACGATAATGTTTACCATGTCATGAATAATGTTCATGCCTTTCTTCCTAAGTCCAAATCTTTGATTTATTACTTCTTATGTTATGTGAAAGCTTTTCGAATGCCGAATCATTATGTTTGGCATCCCCTTCATCAATGTTTTATTCTCACAGCTATAAATCTTTTTCGATAATAGAAATAATGGGCATATATTGCTAACAACGCCTGTTGCCCGATCATACTTGTCGTTAAATAATCGGATCTTTGAAAGACAGGCTGGGATTGAGGTTTTAAAACTGACAAGCCTATTAAAGACAGGCTGGGATTGAGGTTTTAAAACTGACAAGCCTATTAAAGACAGGCTGGGATTGAGGTTTTAAAACTGACAAGCCTATTAAAAGGAACGTTACTGCTCTTATACGAAGATATATTGTTTGTCACCTGGACGGGTTACTTGGGTCATGTTCGGAGGAGCATCTCTCTCCACAAAATAGCTATTGCAATTAAAAATTATTAAATGCAATTAAAAGTAATTATTTAACATCAGGTGAGCGCACTTTCTCAGTGGGGAAGGTTCAACTGTATATTTTGTATATTTTAGCTCAACTTCCATGGATTTTTGGCACTGGACGGTAATGATTTCATTTTCACTTATATGTAGTTCCTCATGGATATTGTTTCCTTGGTGTTGACTGGTATTAATAATGGTTCTGATGCAAGATGCTCCAGATATACTCAGATTTTCTGTTAGATTATTGCACTTAAATAAGCACTCAGTAGTCATTGTTTGCTTTTCTAAAAGCAAGAGAAGTTGATGTTAATATCTTCAAAATAAAAAAAATTTAAATACTTTTATGTGTTCCCTTTATTTTTGAAACGAGTACAAATATATGTTTGTTAATATATTTCAATAAGTGTTGAAATCTGAAGCAAAACATGTAATACCATCTCAAGGATAGTAAGTGGAATTAAGCAGGCAGCCATCTTGCATTTATATATATTGACTGAATCGTCAGTAAAGCATAAAAAATGATGCCTCTAACTCGAAGAATATAAACTAAAACTTATTTAAAATGTTTAACATTAATTCTGTGTACTTTTGTGATTTCACAGGTGATCAAAAAGTTGACCTAACACCCATCTTGTATTTTTTAAATTTCTCAAGGGTGATAGTGGCACCACTAAAGTGCTGAAAAAAATTATGCACCACAAAATTCATGATCTGTCAAAAAAATTCGGGTTGGTAACCAGAGTGTCTACTGTAATTTGTGTTCCGTGGGTATCTTTTTTTTTTAAGGTATAAATACGCAGCTTGAAGCCATTAATTCCTGCTTCTGCTAGTATCCAGTTTGAATAATCATCATTATAAGGATTAGGAACTGACTCAGTCGGAAGCGTGTCTAGAAGAGTGAGCGTAAATCTGTTATGCAGGCTTAGCTTCACTTATGTTGTTGACGTACGGGGTAAAAGTGTAGCTAACTTCATGGACATTTGCAGTCTGCGTCCGCTGTCTCAAAACCTACTTTACTCTATCAAACCCAGGAATCCTTGCGTTTGCATTTCATGTGGTCCAAGTGTCTTTCTTTCATAATCTAGAATTTATTGCCCTTTATATATAAGCATATTAATTTCTTAATCAGCTTATACAAATTTTGAACTTTGTTAGCCCTCACGAAAATACATTTCCAACTTCGCTCTGTTCGGCTTTTCCAGTCGTGGCTTTAGCATAAACCATCAGTTGTTTTAGCAAGATTATCTCTGTGGAAGACGAGTCGAGCATTACTGGGTATTATTTGTTCACTGTGCATATCTATTCACTTCATTTCAGGTATTATAATCTGAATTAATCATTTTGCGCAGTCTGAACAGGGAACTCCAGTACCTGTTCGATCTTGTACTTAAGATAAAGATTGAATTACAGAATTCTGATCCATTATTAAGGAGATGTTTTGGGGTAACGTAAAATACAACTAAAATATCATCAGGAATTGGAAATAGTTCACAATATCTATAACAATTGTCAACAATCACATTTATTAATTTTCTTATTTGGTTGTGTTAAAATTTAGTAACATAATTTAACATATACTTTCTCAAATACTTCTCAAAACCCTGAAGGGTTTTTACCTATAAGTCTTCTGAAAATAGATGCGCTGAGAAAAATGTGATTGCTATAGAAGAGAGCGTAAAAGGCCTATGGATGCAAAAACAACCGGTAGGGATCGAAAAAAGGGTCATCTGTGTTTCATTGACCATCTGGCTATCGCGATAATCGGTGCAGTAAATCGCTGAAGATGGGCAGATAAAATCTACTGGGAAAATTTTAGCATTTAGTTTCCAGTAATCAGTAATTTGGCAAAAATGTACCAACTTTACCGGGTATTAAAAGGCGTGTTCCAAGGCAAGCTGGAGTTATTCCTATTCACAAGATCTTACACACAGGCACGCTTAAATGTCGCAGATAATTGTCGTTCACTACCAACTTAGTGGTACTGTATCTACAACCACTGCTATTAGCCTGGTAACATCTCTCACTACCACTACCAGCCTGGTGACATCTCTCACTACCACTACCAGCCTGGTAACATCTCTCACTACCACTACCAGCCTGGTGACATCTCTCACTACCACTACCAGCCTGGTGACATCTCTCACTACCACTACCAGCCTGGTGACATCTCTCACTACCACTACCAGCCTGGTGACATCTCTCGCTACCACTACCAGCCTGGTGACATCTCTCGCTACCACTACCAGCCTGGTGACATCTCTCACTACCACTACCAGCCTGGTGACATCCCTCACTACCACTACCAGCCTGGTGACATCCCTCACTACCGCTACCAGCTTGGTGGTGTCTCTCACCACTACCAGCTTGGTGGTGTCTCTCACCACTACCAGCTTGGTGGTGTCTCTCACCACTACCAGCTTGGTGGTGTCTCTCACCACTACCAGCTTGGTGGTGTCTCTCACCACTACCAGCTTGGTGGTGTCTCTCACCACTACCAACCCGGTGGTGTCTCTCACCACTACCAACCCGGTGGTGTCTCTCACCACTACCAACCCGGTGGTGTCTCTCACCACTACCAACCCGGTGGTGTCTCCCACCACTACCAACCTGGTGGTATCTTCCCTCTTCACAACTCCCAACTAAAGCCTGAAAAACGAAGGGGAAAAAAAGAATAGCGCTGTATTGCTCATTCTATTTGCATATTCATGGAATAATTAATTTTGAACCCTGGGTCTGCAAGACGTGTAGATGTGAGAAACACAGACGACAGCTGAAAACCCAGGACTTGAAAGATGTGTGCATATGTAGAGAATGGAAGACGGGTGAAAACACTGGTCATGCAAGACGAATGAATATAAAGAACACAGAAGACAGGTGAAAACACTGGTCATGCAAGACGAATGAATATAAAGAACACAGAAGACAGGTGAAAACACTGGTCATGCAAGACGTATGAATGTAAAGAACACAGAAGACAGGTGAAAACACTGGCCACGCAAGACGAATGAATATAAAGAACACAGAAGACAGGTGACAACACTGGTCATGCAAGACGTATGAATATAAAGAACACAGAAGACAGGTGAAAACACTGGTCATGCAAGACGTATGAATGTAAAGAACACAGAAGACAGGTGACAACACTGGGCTTGTAAGACGTGGGAATGTAAAGATCACGATATATAATACTAACAAGTTGATTAATAAGACGTCTGGGCCACACTTTAGTATCTTTATTGAGGAAACGTTTCGCCTGCACAGCAGGTTGTATCAGTCGATTTAAAAGGTGCTGATAATACTGCAGGCAGCAGAATGTGAATGTGAAGAACACAGGTGAATAGTACGTGTTTATATTAACTATGTTCTTATTTATCCTCCTCAAATGAGGTCGTCTGTGCTCTTTTAGAAGTAAAAGGGAAATATAGCGACCTGGGTGCCGGGGGAAGGAGACAGGTGATGATCATTGGGGTTGTTGGGTGATGACGGTGGTGGAGGGAATTTTTTGGATGATGGAAAGGACTGTCGGTTGGGCATTGTTGGTGGGTGGTGGTGGAGTGTTATTCGGGTGGAGGTTGAAGAGGGGGAAGTTCTGGGGGTGAAGCGTGTTTCTAAGGGGATGGCGGAGGGGAAGAGGCAGATATAACGTCATAAATTAATGAGATGCTTCATATTTAAGTTAGTTATTCTAAGGCCTTGTGTTCCCGCTTTGTTGCTCTTACTGTGTACTCGCCTAATTGTGGTTGCAGGGGTCGATTCATAGCTTCTGGCCCCGCCTCTTCGCTGGTCGCTACTGGATCTACTCTCTCCTTGCTCTTTGAGCTGTAGTATATCTCATCTTAAAACTATGTATGGATCCTACCTCCACTACGTTATTTTCCAGATTATTCCACTTCCTGACAACTCTATGCTTGAAGAAATAATTTCTAACATCCCTTTGACTCATTTGAGTCACAGTTTATTGTTGTATCCCATCTCTGAAACATCCTGTCCTTGTCCACCTTGTCAATTCCTCGCAGTATTTTATATGTCGTTATCCTGTCCCCCCTATCCCTCCTGTCCTCCAGTGTCGTCAGGTCGATTCCCTTAACCTTTCTTCGTAGGACATTTTCCTTATCTCCGGGATTACTCTTCTTGCAAACTTTCTCTAATTTCTTGACGTGCTTAACCAGGTGTTGGCTCCAAACTGGTGCTGCATATTCCAGTATGGGCCTGACGTACACAGTGTACAGAATCTTAAACAATTCCTTCCAGAGGTGTCGGAACGCTATTTTTAGGTTTCCTGATGCCCATATACTGCAGCAGTTATCTGGTTGATGTGCACCTCAAGAGATGTGCTCTGTATTATATTCATCTCAAGATCATTTTTCATGAGTGAGGTTTGCAGTCTTTGTCCCCCCAGCCTTCCTTGCCCTTCCCCGACTTTCATGACTCAGCATTTGATGGGGTTTAATTCCAGAAGGCAGTTGGTGTACCAGGCTTTCAACATGTCCAGGTCCCTGTGTAATCCTGTCTCATCCTCATCTGATTTAATTCTCTTCATTAACTTCACATCTGCAAACAGGAGCACTTCTGAGTCTATCCCTTCCGGCATATCATTCACATATACCAAAAACAGCACCTGCAATAGGAATAACCACTGTAAAACCCCGTTCGTCACAGGCGCCCACTCTGACACCTCGTCACCTACCATGACTCGTTGTTGCCTCCCTGTCACGTATTCTCTGATCCACTGCAGTGCGTGTCTGGTCCTTTAGCTTTTGCACGGATATCTTGTCTAGGACTGACGAAAGCCTTCTTGTAGTCCAAGAAAATGTTATCTACTCACCCCTCTCTTGACTTACTTCTAATACCTTGTCATAAAGCTTCAGTAGGTTTGTGACACAGGATTTTCCTTCCGAAACCGTGCTGGTTGTCGTGTATAAGTTAATTCCTTTGTAGTTGCTCCACCACTCTCCTCCTGACAATCTTCTCCATGACTTTTCATACTATACACGTAAGTGACACAGGTCTGTAGTTTAATGCCTCGTATCTATTACTTTTCATAAAAAGTGACACTGAATTTGCCGTCTTCCACATCTCGGGTAGTTGCCCAGTTTCAGTGGATGTGTTGAAGATTGTTGTCAGTGGCACACACAGCATCTCTGGAGGGATGTCCAGTCCCACCACCTCTGAGGTATCTATTTCACTTAGCTTCTTCACCTCCTCCTCGGTTGTTTGTATTTCATCCAGCACTCGTTGGTATATTCCTTGTTGGTGTACCCCCCTATTCTGACTTCCTGGAGCCCTTTCTGTCTCCACTGTAAATACTTCTTTAAATCTCATGTTGAGCTCCTCGCCAATTTCTCGGTCGCTTCTTATGATCTACCCTCCTTTCCTCAGCCTGATTACCTGGTTTGTGACTGTTTTTTTTTCTCTTGATGTGGCTGTACAACAACTTCGGGTAAGACTTGATTTTCGATGCTATGTCTTTTTGGTATGGCCGCTGGGTCTCCCTCCTTACCTGTGCATACTCGTTTCTGGCTCCTCGACTAATCTCTCTATTTTCCTGGGTTCTTTATCTTCTGTACTTTTTCCATTCACTAGCGCACTTAGTTTTTACCTCCTTACACCCTTGGGTGAACCAAGGGCTTTTCTGTGGTTCCCATTATTCTTTTGCCCTCGGAAACGAACCTCTCCTCTGCCTCCTTGCATTTTGTTGTCACGTCGTCCATCATTTCATTTACTGATTTTCCCAATTCTCTTCCCAACTGAACCTCTTGCAGGAAATTCTTCATGCTTGTGTAGTCCCCTCTTTTGTAGTTTTGTAGCTTCTCCCACCCTACGCCTGCTTCCCTCTCCACTTTTAACTCTGCTATGTATTCTAAGCTCAGAACCACGTGATCACTAGCTCCAAGGGGCCTTTCGTATGTGATGTCTTTAATGTCTGAACTACTCAAGGTGAATACGAGGTCCAGTATTGTTGGTTCATCCTCTCCTCTCTTTTTGGTAGTGTACCTAACATGTTGATGCATGAGTTTTTTCAGTACCATCTCCATCATCTTGGTTCTCCATATTCCGGGTCCTCCATGTAGCTCCAGGTTTTCCCGGTCAATCACCTTGTGATTGAAATCACCCATAACTAGCAACTTTTCCCTACCCATGTGAACCCTTCTGGCCACCTCAGCTAGTGTGTCCCCCAATGCTTTGTTGCTCTCCTCATATCCTTTTTAAGGTCTCCTGGTGTTCTGTGGCGGGTTGTACATTATTGCAATTACCACATTATGGCCCCGCAGACTGAATTGTTCCTACTGTGTAGTCCCTTTTCTCCCATTCTGTCCATTCCTTTAATTTCTTTAAGTCAAATCTTCAGAGGTTTTTGATGAGCAGTGTATGTTATGTACCATTTTGTCCTAGGCAAATCAATTAGACACTAGGCGCGCGCGCGCGTGTGTGTGTGTGTGTGTGTGTGTGTGTGTGTGTGTGTGTGTGTGTGTGTGTGTGTGTGTGTGTGTGTGTGTATACTCACCTAATTGTACTCACCTAATTGTAGTTGCAGGGGTCGAGACTCAGCTCCTGGCCCCGCCTCTTCACTGAACACTACTAGGTCCTCTCTCTCCCTGCTCCATGAGCTTTATCATACCTCGTCTTAAAGCTATGTATGGTACCTGCCTCCACTACATCGCTCGCCAGACTGTTCCACTTCCTGACCACTCTGTAACTGAAGAACTGCTTCCTAACATCCCTGTGACTCATCTGAGTCTTCAGCTTCCGAGAGTGACCCCTTGTTTCTGTGTCCCCTCTCTGGAACATCTTGTCTCTGTCCACCTTGTCTATTCCACGCAGTATTTTGTATGTCGTTATCATGTCTCCCCTATCCTTCCTGTCTTCCAGTGTCGTCAGGCTGATTTCCCTCAACCTTTCTTCGTAGGACATTCCCCTTAGCTCTGGAACTAACCTTGTCGCAAACCTTTGCATTTTTGTGTGTGTGTGTGTGTGTGTGTGTGTGTGTGTGTGTGTGTGTGTGTGTGTGCGTGCGTGCTTGTGCGTGCTCGCGCATTCCCAGTGGGCCATTAGTGGCCCTAACAACTTTCTTCTCTCCTCTCGAGGCGTGTGCGTGCGTGCGTGCGTGCTGGAGTGTATGCGAAGGAGTCAGCAAGCACATGCGCGCATGCATACACGTGCGCGCTTGTGCACGTGCATGCGTGTATGCATTAGTGAGTACGTGTGTGTGCGTGTGTGTACTAATGGTTTGATTTTCTATGCAAAGAGAGTACTTGTGTTTTGAATTCAAGAATAAAGTACACAAGGGAAGGGGGAGATTACCAGAGGTACTACAACTAATAAAGCTCACTGAAGGTTACTTGTGAGCTGAGAGAGAGAGAGAGAGAGAGAGAGAGAGAGAGAGAGAGAGAGAGAGAGAGAGAGAGAGAGGACAGTGGGAGCAGGAATAGTGAAGAAAATGGAGGAGGTGGTGGTGGAGGAAATGACGATAATGAAGATGACAATAATGAAGATGACTATAATGGAGATGACGATAATGAAGATGACGATAATGAAAATGACGATAATGAAAACGACGATAGTGAAGATGAAGATAATGAAGATGATAATGAAGGTGAAGATAGTGAAGATGATAGTGAAGGTGAAGATGATAGTGAAGGTGAAGATGATAATGAAGGAGAAGATGATAATGAAGGAGAAGATAGATAGTGAAGGTGAAGGCATTGAAGGTGAAGATATTGAAGGTGATATTAAAGGTGAAGATAATGCAGATGATGTTGGAGGTGAAGATGATGTTGGAGGTGAAGATGATGTTGGAGGTGAAGATGATGTTGGAGGTGAAGATGATGTTGGAGGTGAAGATGATGATGGAGGTGAAGATGATGTTGGAGGTGAAGATGATGTTGGAGGTGAAGATGATGTTGGAGGTGAAGATGATGTTGGAGGTGAAGATGATGTTGGAGGTGAAGATGATGTTGGAGGTGAAGATGATGTTGGAGGTGAAGATGATGTTGGAGGTGAAGATGATGTTGGAGGTGAAGATGATGTTGGAGGTGAAGATGATGTTGGAGGTGAAGATGATGTTGGAGGTGAAGATGATGTTGGAGGTGAAGATGATGTTGGAGGTGAAGATGATGTTGGAGGTGAAGATGATGTTGGAGGTGAAGATGATGTTGGAGGTGAAGATAATGTTGGAGGTGAAGATAATGTTGGAGGTGAAGATGATGTTGGAGGTGAAGATGATGTTGGAGGTGAAGATAATGTTGGAGGTGAAGATAATGTTGGAGGTGAAGATAATGTTGGAGGTGAAGATAATGTTGGAGGTGAAGATAATGTTGGAGGTGAAGATGAAAAAGAGGAGAGTGAGTGAATTGGGAGAGGCAGGTGATGGGTCTGGGGAGGAAAGGAATGTATTCCTTGGGATGTGTTCAGTCCATCAATCTTGTAGAATGTACAGCATAGGGCCGTAGACGTGGCTTATATACTGTAGTGAGGTGACGTGAAGCAGACGGAGGCGGGATCATAGTGGTACCATCCACTAGTCGAAGTAGGTCTTCGTCCAAAGGTTGAACAAGTGTTGAAGAATTCTTTGTAAGAAGATCCCATGATGCTGCAGTGTCTGACAGTTGTGATGAATGGTTTGAAAAACCGACAAGTTGAAGATTGAGACACTTATGCAGCATATGGGAATCTTTATTCAGGAAACGTTTCGCCACACAGTGGCTTCATGAGTCCAATACAAATAGTATGAGGATTACCTCATACTATTCCTTGGGATAAATAATCAGTGATAAACGTTTTCTCTGACTGGAGAATATTTGTTGAAACATGAAGCATCAAACGTTATGATAAACATACACACACACACACACACACACACACACACACACACACACACACACACACACAGGAGGGATGGATGAACCAGCAAGATTGGACCTTGTGTTCACCCTGGGCAGCTCAGACATTGAGGACATCAAGTATGAGAGTCCCCTACGAGCTAGCGACCACGTGGTTCTGTGCTTTGAATACATAGTAGAGCTGCAAGTGGAGAAAATAACAGGAGTAGAATGGGAAAAACCTGACTATAAAAGAGGGGACTACATAGGGTTGAAGAACTTCCTGCGGGAGGTCCAGTGGGACAGAGAACTGGCAGGAAAGCCAGAAAATGAAATGATGGAATATGTAGCAACAAAATGCAAGGAGGCAGTGGAAAGGTTCATTCCCAAGGGCAACAGTAACAACGGGAAGACCAGAACGAGCCCCTGGTTCACCCGACGGTGTAAGGAGGCAAAAACAAAGTGCAATAGAGAATGGAAAAAGTACAGAAGGCAGAGAACACACGAAAATAGGGAGATCAGTCGCAGAGCCAGGAATGAGTACGCACAGGTAAGGAGGGAGGCCCAGCGACATTATGAAAATGACATAGCATCGAGAATCAAGACTGACCCGAAACTGTTGTATAGCCACATCAGGAGGAAGACAACAGTCAAAGACCAGGTGATCAGATTAAGGACAGAAGGTGGAGAACTCACAAGAAATGATCAGGAGGTATGTGAGGAGCTGAACAGGAGATTTAAGGAAGTTTTTACAGTAGAGACAGGAAGGGCTGTGGGAAGACAGAACAGAAGGGAACATCAAGAGGGAATATACCAGCAAGTGTTGGATGACATACGAACAACTGAGGAGGAGGTGAAGAAGCTCTTAAGTGACCTTGACACCTCAAAGGCGATGGGACCGGACAACATCTCCCCATGGGTCCTTAGAGAAGGAGCAGAGATGCTGTGTGTGCCTCTAACCACAATCTTCAACACATCCCTTGAAACTGGGCAACTACCTGAGAAATGGAAGACAGCTAATGTAGTCCCCATATTTAAGAAAGGAAACAGAAACGAGGCACTAAACTACAGACCTGTGTCTCTGACATGTATCGTGTGCAAAGTCATGGAGAAGATTATCAGGAGAGTGGTCGAACACCTGGAAAGGAACAAGATTATAAATGAAAACCAGCATGGGTTCATGGAAGGCAAATCTTGTATCACAAACCTCCTGGAGTTTTATGACAAGGTAACAGAAGTAAGACACGAGAGAGAGGGTTGGGTAGATTGCGTTTTCCTAGACTGCAGGAAGGCCTTTGACACAGTTCCCCACAAGAGATTAGTGCAGAAGCTGGAGGATCAGGCACACGTAAAAGGAAGGGCACTGCAATGGATAAGGGAATACCTGACAGGGAGGCAGCAACGAGTCATGGTACGTGAAGAGGTATCACAGTGGGCGCCTGTTACGAGCGGGGTCCCACAGGGGTCAGTTCTAGGACCAGTGCTATTTTTGATATATGTGAACGACATGATGGAAGGAATAGACTCTGAAGTGTCCCTGTTCGCAGATGACGTGAAGTTGATGAGAAGAATTAAATCGAACGAGGATGAGGCAGGACTGCAAAGAGACCTGGAGAGGCTGGACATGTGGTCCAGTAACTGGCTTCTCGAATTCAATCCAGCCAAATGCAAAGTCATGAAGATTGGGGAGGGGCAAAGAAGACCGCAGACAGAGTATAGGCTAGGTGGACAAAGACTACAGACCTCACTCAGGGAGAAAGACCTTGGGGTGACCATAACACCAAGCACATCACCGGAGGCACACAACCAAATAACCGCTGCAGCATACGGGCGCCTGGCAAACCTGAGAATAGCGTTCCGATACCTTAATAAGGAATCGTTCAAGACACTGTACACTGTGTATGTTAGGCCCATACTGGAGTATGCAGCAACAGTCTGGAACCCACACCTGGTCAAGCACGTCAAGAAGTTAGAGAAAGTACAAAGGTTTGCAACAAGGCTAGTCCCAGAGCTCAAGGGAATGTCGTACGAGGACAGGTTAAGGGAAATCGGACTGACGACACTGGAGGACAGAAGGGTCAGGGGAGACATGATAACGACATACAAGATACTGCGGGGAATAGACAAGGTGGACAGAGATAGGATGTTCCAGAGAGGGGACACAGAAACAAGGGGTCACAACTGGAAGCTGAAGACTCAGACGAGTCACAGGGACGTTAGGAAGTATTTCTTCAGTCATAGAGTTGTCAGCAAGTGGAATAGCCTAGCAAGTGAAGTAGTGGAGGCAGGAACCATACATAGTTTTAAGAAGAGGTATGACAAAGCTCAGGAAGCAGAGAGAGAGAGGATCCAGTAGCGATCAGTGAAGAGGCGGGGCCAGGAGCTGAGTCTCGACCCCTGCAACCACAATTAGGTGAGTACAATTAGGTGAGTACACACACACACACACACACACACACACACACACACACACACACACACACACACACACACACACACACACACACACACACACACACTCACACTCACACATAGCTCCTGGCGGGGCCAGGAGCTATGAATCGACCCCTGCAACCGCAAATAGGTGAGTACACATACACACACAGACACACACAATATATATATATATATATATATATATATATATATATATATATATATATATATATATATATATATATATATATATATACATACATAAAACAGCAGAAGCAACTGATTAAACCTCAAAAAAAGCAAAACACAGACACTGAAGCCTGGAAACATTCTCACTTGTGAGCTAATAAATCTTTGGAACAAAACATTCTACATATTATTGCACAGCTGCAAAACGGAAGTATACATATCTAAACCACAACACCCAAAGTCTTCCTAAAATGAACAGTACAGTCCACAGAGCCCACGAGTCTACAAACTTATTCAACCAATTCCTGTTTTTTTTCCCTTGAGTATCAAAACCATATCCCAATTGATTTTCCAAACCCTTTTCCATTACTGCATAGCTTGGTTCCGAACAAATTTTTTTTCCTAATATGCCCAGCAAGACTCGCACGATATATTCACAGTCGTCAGACCCACTGATTGGTTTTCCTGCTCTCAAGAAAAACTTGAATGCAATAAGGATCACTTTTCCAAGGCCTGTCTCGTCTCTCTTCCCACGCTATATACGTTATCGGTGGCCATAACGACTAAATTTCAGTGACAGAGTTATGTTAGAGGCGGCCATTTCTTGGGTTTACATACAGAACTTCGGTCAAGAGTCCTTCGTACCTTCCTCCTCTCAGTCTGGAATTAGTCAACTGCATATATGGGAGTTAGTGGTCGTAATATCCGTTGTGTCTGACTCAGTTCTGACACTTGCTCACTTTGATATGGTTATAGTATTTTGTGCACAGGAAATAGTGAGATCTCTTCACCTGGAGGTTAGGTTAGGTAAGGCTCGTCAGGAAACAGTATTTCCTGATGCGGGTCTTAGATGACCCGCCGTTTTTAGCTTTTGGTCATCTGACTGAGGCCTTCCGCTTTCACCTGGGGATGGGCCGCTCTCCCTTCAAGGCAATCTCTTAAAAACCCAGCAATTATTCTTTTGTATAAATATCTGCCATGTATCCCCTCTCGTTAAAATTCATTGTGATATATGGTTCATAACTTCGAATGGGCTACGAATCTGGTTTGTTCAATACAAATAATTGCTTTAGAATATTTTTTAGTTGCCTTTTCAATAGCAGCTAGTTGGTAATGGTAATGGAAAATGTTGATATTTCAGCAAATGCAGGAAGTGCATTGACACTGATGCCCACACCCGTTCATAGTTGCTCTGAAAATTCAAAGAATGCTATCGGTTTTTTTGTTTAAATTGTGCAAACCACTACCTGACAAATGTAATTTTTGGACATCTCTTGGGCTATTTTTTGCATATTTTTTCAATTGTCGCTGACGGATATCCGAGCCTCACAGTTTATAAACTAAACTAAAAAAAAAAAAACACTGAAAACTAAGAGTAATGGACGTGGAATGAATAGCGAAATTCGTCTATCTGTTCATCTGTTTTGAGTAAAGAAAGAGGGAAACAGAGAAACAAGCTGGTGATATGTCTTCCCTATTTCCACAGTTATCTTGAACTGACGGATCAGCTTGAAATCTGACTTTCTTGGTGAATCAGACTGCTACAGGCAACCCAAGGGCCCCACACAGCCATTAAAGTCCTAATGATCAGGCACTTGAAGCAGCGGTTGTTCAGAGCTCGGAGACTACACCCACCCCTCCATCAGCAGAGTCTGGCTGTGTGCAAGACCCGGCAATTCATCCACTCGTGTTGAGAGCTAAAGTGTGTTTCTCAGGCAAATTACCTATGGGAGAAAAATGGCGTGATATATAGCCCAAGTAGTCTATAGTGTACAAGATTAATAACACCCTCCCCGAGTTTCATGAAATTCTTTTTCCGTTCGTGATCCTGAGCCTGGGACTTTGCCAAGTGTGTGTGTGTGTGTGTGTGTGTGTGTGTGTGTGTGTGTGTGTGTGTGTGTGTGTGTGTGTGTGTGTGTGTGTGTGTGTGTGAAGGACAGTTGGTATTTGTATGTTAATTTTTTGCAAATATGAATGTGTGCATGTACTTGGGGAGAATATTCCTGGATACAATAATTGTATTTTTTTTGGGGGGTATGGATTCTCGTCTGTTAGTCACTCAAGAATAGTCAGTCAGTTTTTCAACTTACAGGGGCCGTACCATATCTACTGGAAAATCTTCGTATGAAGTCTAATTCTTCGTGGATGTGTTTCTGTTACTGACCAATGTTTCTCTCAGAAATACATTGGATATTGGACTCTGTGAGTTACCTGTTCTACTTTAAAGTCTACAATGGTTACGAAGATCTAGCATTTTGACAAATAAGAAAAGAACCAAGAAAACGCACATATATAAAACATTGTAACTCACATAAAAAATCATTCGAGATTATAACACCCTATAACAGAAATGCGTCAATAAAATCAGTGGGTAATTTATCTCTGGAATCCTTAGGAAGCAAATGGCTTGTTCAAGTAAGAAATTCCAATTCATACCCTTAAACACATATCACTGTAGTAGATTATAGCCACATGCAATAATGAGTCACACTAAAACACAAATGTGAGGGAGCCAGTATATAAAAGAGAGGGACAGGGACGGGAAAAAGATAGGAAGAAAGAATGACGTGAAGTAGTGACAGAAGGTAATGCTGGTAGTAGAAGTAGTAGTGGTAGTAGTAAGTAGGGGGAGTAGTAGTAGACGGAGGAGTGAAGCGTGACAGTAGTTGTAGGAGTAGTAGTAGTACTTGTGGTGGTAGTAGTAGCAGTACTAGTAATGGAGTAGAAGTGGAGTAAGTCTAAGGACAAGATTATGGAACACTGCAGGAGAGCTACAAAGAATGAGTCACACAATAAGTGTCCGGGGCCCAAGGCTGTTCAACAGCCTCCCACCAGCCATAAGGGAAATTATCAATAGACCCCTGGTTGTCTTCAAGAGGGAGCTACATAAATACGTACCAATCAGCCGGGCTGTAGTTCCTACGTTGGATTACGTGCGGCCAGCAGTACAGCCTAGGTGATCAGGCCCTGATCCACCAGAAAGCCTGGTCATGGACCGGGCCACGGGGGCGCTGATCCCCGGAATACCCTCCAGGTAGATTCCAGGTAGGTAGACAAAGAATGAGTCACAGTAAAGTGACTGGAACAAATGACTCTTAACTTACATTTGGAACACTCAAGGTCGGATTGGAACGTCCGTCAGTTCCAACTACAAATTTAGAGAGTCTCGCTGAGGGCAGTCCTAGGCTAGTAAGCAAAACAAAACGATCCAATACTGGTATTATGATAAAAGATAATATTGCAAAAACACAAAGCCTCCTTCCTGATATCATTACATGTTAGCACTGAACATAATTGTTATGCAATACCTTCAGGTTGATAAGGTACAAGTGCAACAGTTAGGTATCTATTTGGAAACGTTTCGCCTACACAGTAGGCTTCTTCAGTCGGTTAGAGGAGGCGGCAAAAGCAGTGGAGATGTGAAGACGATATAATCAGTCCATCACCCACTAAGACGTACTTTTGAAGTGGTCAGTCCCTCAGCCTGGAAGGACTGACCATTTCAAAAGCTATTTCTTCAAGGGTGATGGACTGATTACAACGTCTTTACCTCCACACTGCTTCTGCTGCCTCTGTATTAGACTGAAGAAACCTACTGTGTAGGCGAAACGTTTGAGAATAAAGATAGGTAACTGTATCATATTAACACTGGCTGTATCATATTAACACTGATACGCAACTGTATCATATTAACACTGGCTGTATCTTATTAACATTGATACGTAACTGTATCATCACCACTCTCCCTCGCCTCTTCAACACTTTCCCACCTTTCCAACACTCGCAGCCTCATCACCACTCCTCTCCTTTCCAACACTCCCACTTCAACACTCAACGTCTCATCGCCACTCCTCGCCTTTCCAACACTCTCTCACCTCTCCAACAGACCCCTCACCCCGCAGGTCTTCTCTCCCAGCGAGTGTCAGTACCACCTATCCCTGTTAGTGCTACATAAATTGGCTCTCTCTCTCTCTCTCTCTCTCTCTCTCTCTCTCTCTCTCTCTCTCTCTCACACACACACACGCACACACGCACACACACACACGCACGCATCACACTTCGGTAAATCCAGCACTGCCTAAATCTCTTTTCTGTTAACTCAGACGTTACAGACCAAGCTTTTATTGGGGCAATGTTACGGTCTGTGTTGAATTTTATCAAGTTTCACTCTACAACCCGTCCTCTTGAATTCTCTAGTCGATTTCTCGCATTATGTATCCAGCAAATTTCTCGATTCGCGTTATTTTGGTTAAATTAGGATTGACTAGGTTAGACTGTCGTCTGTCGGTTATAAAATTCCACAACGGCAGTAAATGAAGTATTACATGGAGCGTTTTAGAATCTCAGGTTAAAGTGCTGATGGAGGAATTTTTTTTTTTTTTATATTTATTTAAAGCCATGCAAATACAAGGTGGTATAAATACACAGAACAGATTAATACACAAGAATCCAACACAGTGACATCTCAACCAGGTCATCTAAATACATGCAAACGATTAATATTACGTAGAACATTGTAACACTGAAGTTCAACAGAGCTCAAAGGCTACCTATGTACATGTTTATTTACCAATTAAACTAACATTACCACAAAATATAAAACATTGCTACAAATACAAGCGATGATGAAGTATACTAAAATGCCACAATACCTTAAATAATACCAACACAATGTGAAATATTACATTTCAAACACATATAGACAACTTCCAAGAGGAAAACAGGAGGCTGAAGATTGGCCTTGATGGATTTCGGAGTGAGTGTGAGAAGGGTGGAATCGGTGTGGAGAAAAGGCTACCAGCAGTGAGTTGAAGAGTGGCAACCGCTTCAAGTGGAATGTGGTTTCTATTAAAGGTAGAAGTATCAAGATAAGTGCTACTTTCTTCAACAGTCTTTGGTGCGGAACTCTATCAAATGCCTTACTAAAATCTAAGTAAATAATATCAAATTCTTTATCGTGGTCAACAGCCTCAAAAGCTTTACTGAAGAAAGTTAATAAATTAGTTAGACAAGACCGGCCTCTTGTGAATCCATGCTGAGTATCATTAATCAAGCTATGCTTATCGAGATGGCTTCTTATAATCTCAGCTATAATTGACTCTAGTAATTTGCCTACAATTGAGGTCAGGCTTATTGGGCGGTAATTTGACGGTAACGACTTGTCCCCTGTTTTAAAAATAGGAATTACATTAGCCATCTTCCACATATCAGACACTGCACCTGTTTGAAGAGATAAATTAAAAATATTAGTTAATGGTTCACAGACTTCCATTTTGCATTCCTTTAGAACCCTTGAAAAAACCTCATCAGGACCCGGTGACTTATTTTACTTCAGTCTGTCTATCTGCTTCACAACCATTTCACTAGTGACTGGTAGGAAATTGAATCTATTCTCCAGGATGAGTGTACGTACTTCAGTGGTTAGCGAGGTTAAACGTACCACTAACTTCCCTGCTTATCAAGGTAAGAACATTCTGGTTGTGGGTAACTCACAGGTAAGATATATGGACCATGCTTTCTGTAACAGAGATAGGAACGCTAGACAGTGTGTGTGCTTCCCAGGAGCTGGTGTTGATGACATTCAACAGGTTAGATAACATTATGTCACGTAATGGGAGCAAATCCATCATCTGTCTTAGTGCTGGTAGAAATGATATCGAGAAAGGCAGAAGACAAGAGCTGCTGGACAAGTACAGGTTAGTCAGACATGTAATTAGGTCTAAGGGAGGGATCCCAGTCATATGTAGCATCTTGCCTAGAATGGGAGTGCACAATGAATGGATATCTAGGGCAGTTGGTGTAAATTGCTGACTAGATAGGTACCGCAAGGAATTTGCAATCACACTGGGACAATTTTTGGGGGCAAACATGGTATGCATGCAAAGGATGGGGTACATCTCTCAGGGCCAGAGTGATTGCATTAACCAACTCAATTGAGGGGACCATTGCAGACTTGTCTAGGACTTTAAACTGATAGATTATAGAAGTATGAGTGTGTGTAGGAAACAATCAAGCTGCAGAACAAGGGCTGAAAACAGCAGATATTACCATGATACATCAGGGATATGTTTAATAGACAACATCAGAGGCTATTGAGGAAACTTAAGGCACACGGAATAGGAGGAGAAATTTTTTCCTGGGTAGAGGTATGGTTGACAAATAGGCAGCAGAGAGTTTACATAAATGGGGAGAAATCAGAATGGGGACACGTCACAAGCAGTGTTCCTCAGGGGTCAGTGTTGGGCCGGTTGTTGTTCACAATTTACATAAAAGACATAGGTGAGGGAATAAATAGCGACATAAGCAAATTTGCTGATGACACCAAAATAGGCCGTCCAATTCATTCTAATGAAGACACTAGAGCACTCCAGGATGATTTGAATAGACTGATGCAATGGCCGGAGAAGTGGCATATGCAGTTTAATATAGACAAATGCAAAGTTCTAAATGTTGGATATCAAAATAACCATGCGACATATAAGCTAAATAATGTAGATCTTAATACTACTGATTGCGAAAAGGATTTAGGAGTTCTGGTTAGCAGTAATCTAAAACCAAGACAACAGTGCACTAGTGTTTGCAATAAAGCTAACAGAATCCTTGGCTTCATATCTAGTAGTATAAATAATAGAAGTCCTCAGGTTGTTCTTCAACTATATATATATCCTTGGTTAGGCCTCATTTAGATTATGCTGCACAGTTCTGGTCACCGTATTACAGAATGGATATAAATGCACTGGAAAACGTACACAGGAGGATGACAAAGTTGATCCCATATATCAGAAATCTTCCCTATGAGGATAGACTGAGGGCCCTGAATCTGCACTCTCTCGAAAGGCGTAGAATTAGGGGGGATATGATCGTGGTGTATAGATGGAAAACAGGAATAAATAAAGGAGATGTAAATAGCGTGCTGAAAATTTCCGGCCAAGACCGGACTCGCAGCAATGGTTTCAAGTTGGAAAAATTCAGATTCAGGAAGGATATAGGAAAGCACTGGTTTGGTAATAGAGTTGTGGATGAGAGGAACAAACTCTCGAGTTCAGTTATAGAAGCTAAAAGTTATGTAGTTTTAAAAATAGGTTAGATAAATACATGAGTGGGTGTGGGTGGGTGTGAGTTGGACCTGACTAGCTTGTGATACTAGGTCTGATGCCGTGCTCCTTCCTTAAGTGAAAGTGACCTGACTAGGTGGGTCTTTGAGCAAATCCAGGGGAAAACATGGACCTGCTTCGCATGGGTCAGTAGGCCTGCTGCAGTGTTCCTTCTTTCTTATGTTCTTACTCAAAAGAGAGACATTAGAGGGCAGAGAGTGACCAGCTCCTTTAAGGATTACTATACTAATAGTAGGAGTCGAAGATGAGCTAACTTGAGCTAAGATTACTTGCAAGGGCAGGTAATATAGATATTATTGCTATAACGGAGACCTGGTTCAACCTGAAAGATAGAGAAATACCTTCTGAATGTCACATGCAAGGCTATAAACTATTCCATACTGATAGGATCATCAGGAAGGGTGGTGGAGTGGCGATTAGAAGCATCGGGCATAGAATCTGTTTAGCTACAGTTTCTCGAGGGTCGTGACAAATCAGTTTTGGGTGTGATTTATAGGCCCCCAAATCTTGATAGGGAGTACAGTAAGCTGCTATTGGACGAAATTCATAAGGCATCTAGATATGAAAATGTCGCGTTAATGGGAGATTTTAACTTTAGACAAATTGATTCGAACAATATGACAGGAAACCGTGAATCTAGTGACTTTCTTGATACGGTTCAGGATTGCCCTTTAAAACAGTTTGTGACAGAACCAACTAGAGGAAGCAATCTGTTTCACTTGGTTCTTGCCAACAAGGAATCACTGATTAACAATCTTGAGGTTAATGATGAGGTTGGGGAAAGAGATCACGAATCACTGAGTTTCAATATATCATGTAATTATTCAAATAGCTTCAATCAAATCTGTCCCAGACTTCTGCTTGGCCGATTTCATGAGACTGAGAAATTACCTGGGTAGGTTAAATTGGAACGACCTGACTAACGGTCAGTTAGGTGGTGTTCTTTGCCAATTTGACGTTTTTCAGAGCATAGTTCTAGCTGCTCAGGCAACTTATATTCCCAGTAGGGAAATTAGATCAACCAAAAATGATCAAAAGGATTTGGAAGTTCTGGTTAGCAGTAATCTAAAACCAAGGCAACAGTGTGCAAGTGTTCGCAATAAAGCTAACAGAATCCATGGCTTCATATCAAGAAGCATAAATAATAGGAGTCTTTAGGTTGTTCTTCAACTCTATATATCTTTGGTCAGGCCTCATTTAGATTATGCTGCACAGTTCTGGTCACCGTATTAAAGAACGGATATAAATGCACTGGAAAACGTACGAATGAGGATGACAAAGTTGATCCCATTTATCAGAAATCTTCCGTGAGGATAGACTGAGGGCCCTGAATCTGCACTCTCAAGGATATGATTGAGGTGTATAAATGGAAAACAGGAATAAATAAAGCGAATGTAAATAGCGTGCTGAAAATATCTAGCCAAGACAGGACATGCGGCAATGGGTTTAAGTTTGAGAAATTCAGATTCAGGAAGGATATAGGAAAGCACTGGTTTAGTAAGAGTTGTGGATGAGTGGAACTCCCGAGTACCGTCATAGAGGCTAAGACGTTGTGTAGTTTTAAATATAGGTTGGATAAATACACGAGTGAGTGTGGGTGGGTGTGAGTTGAATCTGAGTAGCTTGTGCTACTAGGTCTGATGCCGTGGTCTTTCCTTAAGTGGATGTGACCTGACCTGACGTGACTAGGTTGGTCATTGGTTTAAGCTTGGAGGTGGCTTGGACCTGCCTCGCATGAGCCAGTAGGCCCATGCGAGGCAGGTTGGAATATATAGTTTAGAAAACTTGTCGGTTTTCTGACAGACACAACAACATTTTGGGATCTTGATACAAGGAATTCTCCATAGCTTGCCTAACCTACAGACACGACCTGCTTCCACTAGTGGATTTTTTCACTAATGACTCCGTCTACTACTGCTCCACCTCATCTGTTGCAGGACACTGTTCCTATCTCCGCGAATATGCTGCACCTTCATCGAGACTGAGGAACTGATTGCCTCAAACTCCTCCTCCCCCTCATCTTCCAGCGTTTCTTTGCACTTAACTGAAGAAGCCACTGGCGGACGAAACGTTTCCAGAATAAAGATACCCGAGTGTTGCACAAGTGTCATACTTATCAACTGTTTAAAGCTGCTGCGCTTTTTGTTGTCCTATGGTTTTATAACGCTCCACACACAGGAAAACGTTGTATCAGTTAAAGCTTACTCTGCAACGCTTATCTTAGACGTGTCGTCAATCCATCCTTTCACTCGAATTAATCCACATCACATATAGGAAGTCGCTAATAACAAAATATCGTAAATGGGTAGAGTACGTCTAGCAGCGAGGGACAGGTAGTTCCTTAGGACATTGGTATCCCACTCACGTTGCTAAAGGAAGGGATCCTCATTCACTTCACTCTCCTCGTTCATCCACTTCACTTTCCTCGCCCATCCACCTCACCCCACACCCATTTTTCGCCTTATCCTACCTCCATAGTACCTCACATCTCCCTCTCTAAAACTTTTTAGTCAAGATGTCTTGAAGTTTTGAGTGTGGTCTGTAGTGACGCAGATCTCTCTCTCTCTCTCTCTCTCTCTCTCTCTCTCTCTCTCTCTCTCTCTCTCTCTCTCTTTCTCACACACACATATTTACACAAGACTTTTCACAGGGTAAGGTTTAGTCCCACCTTTAATTTTCAAGCTAAGAGCTGTTACCTACATTTGCTCATTTTAAGGCATTTCTTACTGTTAAGAAGTATACAAACAAGGAACAGGATGAAGGTAGAGTCATCTATAGGCCAGCTGGTCTTTTGTGTTGCGTACCAGTCGTTCTCTCTCCATTGCTATCTTCCTATAAGGTTTATATCAGAATGCCTTTATCACCTTGTATCTTCTTGTGACTGTTCTTGTATGTCTGCATATCTAGTCCCAGTTCCCAAGTAACTTGTCCCGCCTACGACGTAACTAGTGTCACTTCCGACATGACTCCTCCCACCTACCATGTAACTATTATCACTTCCTACATAAACAGTCCCACTTCGTGAGCTGCGGGTACCGTAATTCCGCGCTTTGAGGGTCACGTGGCCGGAAAATTCTACACTGCAATCTTAAATTCATCTTTCAGACCGTCTCCAGCGGCCCGTGAAGGTGAGCGGGTGGAGGCATCTGCATGGTGCAGACAAACAGGCAGACAAAGAAAGACAGACATAATGGCAAACAATGACAGATAGTGTGTCGAGAAAATTGTGTGTGTGTGTGTATACTCACCTATTTATTGTTACCGGGAACGAGTCTCTGACACATCTTCGTTTTTAAGTTCCATCTATGCCCTCGTCTACCTTTTTCTTCTGCTTCTTGAATAGTCTATCACTGTTCATCTTACGTCCTCTGAATATTTTATACAGCGTTATCATATCTCTTCAGTTCTATTCACTGATGTCGTTAGCTGCTCATCATTGCCCATTCCTTTTGACGTTGGGACCAGTCTCATTACATACATTTGCACTTGCTCCAAAGGTGAGGGGGGTCTGTGTTGGTGCTGCAAAATCCAAGATGATCCCATCAAATGCTGTATATAAGGCCCTGAATGACGGCCTTTTATACGGCATATCATTCATGGCTGCAGAGGTTAATCCACTGATGTATGATTCTAGTGACACAAACCATACCACGAGTGAGGTTAGGACCCGCAATCACAGTCATAAAACTCCAGACCGACGCGTTAGCCACTGGGCAAGCCAGCTATAAGATTCTCTGATCGCGGGTTCTAACCCCACCAGTGGTATGGTTTGCAATCATGTTACGGTTTCGTGAGTCTAGTGACACGTTTGGTACTATCCTTACCCCCAGGGTTTTGTCCATGAATGAGGTTTGTAGCCTGTGTCTCCCCAGAATCTATACCCTTTTTCTGGTCTTCTTATCCCCTTCCCTAATTTTCATAGCTTTTTACTTGCTGAAATTGAATTCCAGTAACTACTTGTCTGACTAATCCTGCAATGTGTTCAGATTAATTTACTGTTTTACCTTGTCCTTATCGGCTGCAAACAAGGATGCAGCCGATTGTGGAATGTTATTCATATGTATCATATATGAATGACAATAGGGTACATAATCATTCTCGTATACCATAGTTCATTCCAGGTTATTCATGCCTGCTCTTGCAAGGTGAAATTTCAGATCTTTTATTGAATTCTAAGAATATGAGGTCAAAATTATCCATCGCTCTCCTAGCTGACTTCTGCTACTTTGTCATGGAGCTCCAGCAGTTTTTTTTTTGGACAGAATTTGCCATCTCTGAACTCGTGTTGCTTATTACTTATGAAACCACTTTTCTGCAAGTTCTCTCTCTCTCTCTCTCTCTCTCTCTCTCTCTCTCTCTCTCTCTCTCTCTCTCTCTAATTATCTTCCTCAGCGTTTTTCAAAATGCCGAGAAAATCGTATCAGGCAGGTCAAGGTTGACCGAAATATTATCTAATGTTTCATAAAATAGTTTGATAAATGGTTTTCAAAACCTACATGTTGAAGAGTGAGACACTTATGCAACATATGGGAAACTTTATTAAGGAAACGTTTCACCACGTAGTGGCTTCATCAGTCCCAGTCCAATACAAAGCAGAGAGGGGTAAGGAGAGGAGGAAATCAGTCCCTCAGCCTGGAATCGATGTGTTCAGTCCATCACTCTTGTAGAAAGTACAGACACTTACTGATAACTATGGGCATCTTACTGACAAAGTGAATGAAATGTGCTCGATTTTAAATAATTATTTTCTCTCGGTTTTTACACAGGAAGACACTAACAATATTCCAGTAATTAATTTTTATAGTGGGCTAGAAGAAGATAAATTATGTAACATCACAGTCACTAGTGAAATGGTTGTGAAGCAGATAGACAGACTGAAGCAAAATAAGTCGCCGGGTCCTGATGAGGTTTTTTCAAGGGTTCTTAAGGAATGCAAAATGGAACTCTGAACCATTAACTAATATTTTTAATTTATCTCTTCAAACAGGTGTAGTGTCTGATATGTGGAAGATGGCTAATGTAATTCCTATTTTTAAAACAGGGGACAAGTCGTTACCGTCAAATTACCGCCCAATAAGCCTGACCTCAATTGTAGGCAAATTACTAGAGTCAATTATAGCTGAGATTATAAGAAGCCATCTCGATAAGCATAGCTTGATTAATGATACTCAGCATGGATTCACAAGAGGCCGGTCTTGTCTAACTAATTTATTAACTTTCTTCAGTAAAGCTTTTGAGGCTGTTGACCACGATAAAGAATTTGATATTATTTACTTAAATTTTAGTAAGGCTTTTGATAGAGTTCCGCACCATAGACTGTTAAAGAAAGTGGCAGCTCATGGCATTGGGGGAAAAGTGCTCTCGTGGATCGAGTCATGGCTCACTGACAGGAAGCAGAGAGTGTCCATAAATGGGGTTAAATCCGAGTGGGGATCTGTAACAAGTGGCGTTCCACAGGGATCAGTCTTGGGCCCGTTGTTGTTTATAATATATATCAATGATCTTGATGAGGGAATTACTAGTGATATGAGCAAATTCGCCGATGACACAAAGATGGGTAGGATAATTGATTCAAATGTAGATGTTATGGAACTTTAGGAGGATTTAAACAAACTCTATTCTTGGTCAGAAAAGTGGCAGATGCAGTTCAATGTAGATAAATGCAAGGTTCTGAAGCTCGGGAGTGTCCATAACCCTAGCACTTACAAGTTAAATGATGTAGAATTTAGCCATACAGATTGCGAAAAGGACTTGGGGGTTATGGTGAGCAGCAACCTTAAACCAAGACAGCAATGCCTAAGCGTACGTAATAAGGCAAATAGATTACTGGGATTTATATCAAGAAGTGTAAGCAACAGAAGTCCAGAGGTCATACTGCAGCTTTATACATCATTAGTAAGGCCTCACCTGGATTATGCAGTTCAATTCTGGTCTCCATATGACAGAATGGACATTAATTCGTTAGAAAACATTCAGAGTAGGATGACTAAATTAATACATAGCATTAGAACTCTTCCTTATGAAGAAAGATTGAAGAATCTTAAGTTACATTCACTTGTTAGATGAAGAATGAGGGGAGACCTGATCGAAGTGCATAAGTAGAAGATAGGTATTAATAAAGGGGATATTAATAAGGTCTTGAGGATATCTCTCCAAGAGAGAACCCGCAGTAATGGATTTAAATTAGATAAGTTTAGATTTAGAAAGGACATAGGAAAGTATTGGTTTGGAAATAGGGTAGTTGATGAGTGGAACAGTCTACCTAGTTGGGTTATTGAGGCTAGGACTTTGGGTAGTTTCAAATTTAGGTTGAATAAGTACATGAGTGGGAGGGGTTGGATTTGAGTGGGACTTGCACATCAGAGCTTATTTCTTGGGTAGCATTGAAAATTATGTTGGGCAAATGTTTTGTTAGTGGGATGAATTGTAAAGGACCTGCCTAGTATGGGCCAACAGGCCTGCTGCAGTGTTCCTCCTTTCTTATGTTCTTATGTTATCATGGGAACTTGATACAAGAAATTCTTCAATACTTGTCCAACCTTCGGACGAAGACCTACTTACACTAGTGGATGGTTCCACTGTGATCCCGCCTCCTGCTTCCACTCGCCTGACTACAGTATATAAGCTACTTCTCCGACTCTATGCTGCACTTTCTACAAGAATGATGGACTGGACACATCGATTCCAGGCTGAGGGACTGATTACCTCATACTCCTCCTCTCCCTACCCTTCTCTGCTTTGTATTGGACTGATGAAGCCACTGTGTGGTGAAACGTTTCCTTAATAAAGATTCCCATCTGTTGCATAAGTGTCTCAATCTTCCTAAAAAATAGTACCGAGTTCAATATTAATATAAGTTCAGGGTTATATAAATTAGATTAATTTAAAATGAGCAGAATTTGTAATTTAAGATGTACCGAACATGTCGCCATAAAAGTTTACTTGACTTGTGACCTGACTAAATCTTTTCTAAGAGACCCACACTCATTAAATTATTGTAAATGTATTTAAGATAACTTTATAATAACACCCACAAGTTAGGTTAGCTAGGGTTTGTCAGGAAATAGGACAAGCGTTTCCTGGCGCGGGTCTTAGTCATATGATGACCCACAGCTGGGGCTTTGGTCATCTGATCGAGGTCTTCAGTTGGTTTACCGGTCCACCCCTTTAAAAATTATAAGAACATAAGAAAGGAGGATCACTGCAGCAGGCCTGTTGGCCCATACTAGGCAGGTCCTTTACAATCCATCCCACTAACAAAATATTTGCCCAACCCAATTTTCAATGCTACCCAAGAAATAATCTCTGATAACTTTGTCCACTCATTAGCAAGTCCCAATCAAATCTAACTCCTCTCACTCATATATTTATCCAACCTAAATTTGAAGCTACCTAAAGTCCTAGCCTCAATAACCCAACTAGGTAGACTGTTCCACTCATCAACTACCCTATTTCCACGAGTAGTGATTGTTATGGTCTTCGTCTAGGCTGTGTAAAATGTTGTTTCTAAGGTAAGTGAGATCTAATAGAACTTGATTAAATCTACGTGTGTTGTAGAGGAAGTGGTTATGGTAGCAAATAATTAGTCTTCTTGTTCTGAGTGAGGGTTTGAAGGAATAACGAGTGTTGTGAGCTTTCTTTTTTTATTGCAGTGTTGGCTGCTTGTGTAATGGTGTCCTAGATGAGATCAAGTTGAGTATCAATGTCAGAGATAGGTTACAGTTATAACCATTAGATAGTTCAACACTCACATGAAAGAATAATCTCTATAGTAACACTCATGACAAATACTTTTCTCCTTGTCACCAAGGTTGGTCGGTGCCTTAAACGCGAAGCACCCGATTGCTCTCCAGGGAGTTAAGCGTCCTGGACCAACCCATTAGACTAAAGGGCAAGTCGACAATTTTTGGTGATTAACCCCGGTTTTTGTATCAGATTTGTTTGAGAGAGAGAGAGAGAGAGAGAGAGAGAGAGAGAGAGAGAGAGAGAGAGAGAGAGAGAGAGAGAGAGAGAGATTGAAACCGATAAAATGACATTCGAGGTAAAACATATAAGGAGAGATAAAGACGACAGAGAAAACATGTTGGGGGCAGCGCGAGCGGTCCCATCCTCTCCACAGACGGATACAGACAGTCAAGACAGACACACACGACAGATCACAGAGAATGAGCGAGGGAGGAAAGGAGGGGGTAGAGCCGCAGTTGTTGACATAGCAAATACGATTTTGAGGTCGGTGGTGGCCAGCGAGTGACTTTGTGGATAAGCTCATCTGTTTCCCATTAGGAGAGGGTCTGAGGCTACTCGTGCCTTCCTCCTTCCTCACTCCTCAACCATGACCTCTCACCTTTTCCCCATCCTAGAGAGAGACGTCCTCCATTTACTCTTCCTACTTAATCTTCTTCTTTTCCTGTTGCTCCTCTTACTCTTATTCTCTTATTCATCTTCTTCTCTACCTTTACCTCATCTTTATTCTAATATATTCCTGAAAAATTAAAAAAAAAAGATACAAGCAACACTAATATATATTACAAATATTATAAGCACTACAGAGCAACCACAAGGTAGGATATGTAAAGAAGATTTAAGTATAAAATATTTTTAAGAAAAATTAAGTAACAACGAAGAAAATAAACCCTTCCGGAATGCATTCTGATGTAAACATAATACAACACAATCTTATAAAATGACTGGATAAATAAAAGCAATGAGTTTACTAGAAGTCTCAACACCAGTTGACATGAATAAAGCTATCATATTAACAGTTGTATAATAATGATATAATGATGAATAACACTGGTAACTTCATTGCCGAATATACTACATAAGGTCAGGGCGCATGTCTGTGCTTCATGTCTGGAGAAGACCCGGGCGGGAAGTACCGGTAAACCTACATCAAACAATCTCTGCTTCAGGCTTGAGGGACTGACCACCTCCTACCAAACCTGGAGGATTGCTCGTGTCGAAACTACAACTATTTCTGCCTCCAGTGTTATATTCACCTGTATTCGACTGAAGAAGTCTATTGTACAGGCCAATAGTTTTGGCAATAAAGATACCCAAGCGTCGGAAATGATTATTTATGTTGAATACAGATACTACAAAGTAATTGTACGTGTGGCAAGTTATGTTATTTTCCAGAAATTAACATCTTAAATTGGATTTAACTTGAGCAGAACAAAGGGGAACCCCTTAAAGGGATTATCTATTCTCATAAATATCTTTAACTTAATTTTAATAACAGTTGCTACATCAGTAGTGTTGAGTTTTATTCTCTACTCTACTCTTCTTTTATACTCTATTCTTTCTATACGATTTTTTTTTATTTGCAATGTGGTCTGAGGGAGTGGAGAGTGGGATGAGCGTCTTCAGCTATACTATTTTGATCTCCTCTGTCTAGATTGAGGTAGTAGGACTTCGATAACAATACAGTCCTCGGCGGATAATTGATCTACACCCAAAACTTCGATATACAACGTAATGTTCTTTCTTTGTTCTAATGGCATGCTATCCTTTCTCTCCTCCTCTCCTTCCATCCTTTCTGCATGTAAAATTCGCTCTGTCAGACTGAAAGTAACGCTGAAAGCATGATCTGTATGCTGTTTGAATATTCAGCTGAACACATACTTCCTGAGGGTGACCAGATTTCTTAATCATACAATGTCGTCCATCAAAGCTTTACAGAACAGGGGTTCCCAACCTTTGTATCCCCCTGTACCCCTTTGGACATTCTGACAGGTTCCAATGTACCCCTAAAAACTGAGCATCAAAAACTGACAAAATTATATTGGTTTTATATTATTATGAAATCTGTATGAGTAGAAATTATATAAGGATTCAGTAGTATTGATAACATCAATAACTTGAACTCAGTGAAATTATAAAATGGCAACTTCCTGCAAGAGGTAATAAAAGTAATTGACAAATATGAGTACGTCTCGGTACATGATAAAAATTTACGTAGGAAGCTTTTCTTACAAATAATACCAATGCTTGCTGATAACTGAAGCAGAGAGCTGCCGGTCACCCTCGTACGAATCTCGAGACTAGACTAGAACTCGCTCGGTATGATTTTTACGAGTTTATTAATTTTAAAGTGCTACGTATATGTAATTTCGTAACATGAAAGAAAGAGGGAGGAGAGCATGCCTAGTTGACTGCTCTCTTTATTAGCTTATTTGTTACAAGGGTATTTTATTACTCAACCCGCACATAGAAGAGAGGAGCTTACGACGACGTTTCGGTCCGACTTGGACCATTTACAAAGCCACACTAACAGAAAGGAGAGTAGAGAAATATAGTGACGTGACTGCTGAATGTCACGTACAACACTAAATTATTCCAAATTGACAGAGTCAATAGGAAGATCGGTGGTGCAGTGGTGATGCATCTCAGAGATAATTGAGACTCTTTCATTAGGTAATATATACAAGTGGACGTGACGGACACGGAACCTGTTTGGCTACAGTTCCTCGAGAAGCGTGAAAAACTAATCTTTGGTGTGATTTACATGTCCCCAAATCTAGATAGGGGACACGGCAAAAGTCTATGAAACGAAGTTACTGACACGTCTTGTTACGAAAAAGTTGTTTTAATGGGAAATTTTAACTTTTCCTAAATTGAGTGGGAAAATCTGACAGAAAATCTAAAGTCTAGCTACTTTTTATAGATACGGTTCATAATTGTTTAAAATAAAATAGTTTGTGACAGAACCAATTGAAGGTAATAACCTGTAATAATCTTGAGGTTAATGATAAGCTTAGAGAAGGAGATCAGAAATCAGTTTTAAAATCTCACTGAATTGTCTTAATAGTTCGATTAGAGTAAAGGCCCCTGATTTCCATGCAGTCAATTTTATAGGTCTAAATGATTATCCCGGAAAAGTCGGCTGGGAGACCGTCCTGTGGAGCAGGATGCTGGGGATGGTTGCCAATATGACATTTTTCACAGTAATGTACAAGATACCCAGGCAACATACTTTCATGCATTCCAATTCGTTAACAAAAATTACCCTAAATGGATAAATCAATAGATTTAAACAGTTCGTAATCCAAAAGAAAGGCATTTTCAAACAAAAGACGAGTGGGACGCTTAATGAACTATTATAGTCAGTAAAAGTGAGAAATGAAAAAATAAAATAAGCCAAAAGGAATTGCGGAATTAAAGTCGCATTTGTTTGGTCTGTTTCGTAAGGTTAAGTCTAGGATCTTTCCTTAATTTCTGGTATAACTTAACAAATCTTTGAGGACAGTTGTGTTGTAGAGGGGTGAGCTTTGCTCTACAACACAATTGTACTCAGATTTGTTAAGTTGTACCATGAATTAAGGAAAGATCCTAGACTTCACCTTACGAAACAGACAAAGCAAATGGGATAGTAACTATGGACAAGGTAGATTATAGTGGAAAAATGAACATGTTGTAAGAAGACAGGAGGAATTTACGTGCCCCTTAAAGTACTGTAGCGGGGACATGTATACCACTGCACTTCTGCCTTGCTAGTGAATTTTGAGGTGAGTTTAACTTTAGACCAACATATTCTAGACAAACATAAACTGCCACACAGACAAACACATCGTCAAATACAATGACTGATACACAGCGAAGTGGCAAGATAAACGATGAACAAACGGACGGAAAACAACAAGCAGGATGGAAATCCGACCATGTCACAGCTGGTGACACTTATCATCTTAGCTCCGGTAGACCAATGAATCTTTTTAAAACTGATAAGGGTTATTATCTGACTCACGAAATCGCAATCACACGATTGCAAACAAATCACGGAACGCACTGCCCTTGAGTTTTAGGACTCACTCGCCATGGCTTCAAACCCCACCCGTTCCGTGGTTTGGTAATTATTTGAAGAGGCTTCAAACCCCACCCGTTCCGTGGTTTGGTAATTATTTGAAGAGCAAAACACAAACACCGCCGGGGGGGGGATCCCTGCCCCCCTCCTCCACATTTTCACTCCTCACAACCTGTCCTGCAGACTTTATCAACACTCAAACTTTGTTGCACAGGCAAAAAGGCGGGCAGACTTAAAAAATAAAAACCGCTACACACGACGTAGTCATTTGTCCCTGTCCACTCACACCCTCTCCTTGGATGTTCCCGTCTCGTGTCTTACAGCCTTCTGTCTCTCAGTCGTTCCTTCGTCTAGGGAAGAGGTCTCCAAACTCTTCAGCTTATCGACCCCTTCATGAAGTTTGTTTGTCGACACCAAACATTTATTACATTAAAATAAGTTAATAGTACTAAAATAATAATAATAGATAATAATGATTTAATAAAAAATACATATTTGAATTAAAATATAAGATTTTACGTACCCTTTTTTACTGCAAATGTTGATATAATGGGAAGGATGAGTCTGATGAGCGTCACCAAGAACACTAATATTTGGTGAGAGATGTGAGAGACAAGGGGGAGGGTGGAAGATCACAGATACACAATGCAAAGCACGTCTCCAGACATTTACTGACTTTCTTTTGACCCCCAGCCATTTATCGACCCCTTCGATAGTCCCATCGACCCTTAGGGGTCGATATTGATCACTTCGGTAAACCCTGGTGTAGGGTGTGGAAGGTGACCGGTAGGTTTACTTCACCCTGGTACTACGAATACGTCTCTTCCGTCCTACTTGTTTTCCTAATGCCAATGAGAGAGAGAGAGAGAGAGAGAATCTTAATAATTTCGTGGTAAAATAAAAAAAAAAACTTCAACAAAGAACGGGAATCATTAAACCATATCACGTGGTCTCTTGAGTTACCCTGAGGAAGCTGTGAATAAAATCGCCATGCAACCCATTCTCTAAATAACAGTACTTCACTGTTCCTATGACAGTCAACTGGGTTACTGTTCACGTTCCCTAAATAGTGATTATCTGGCTATTTTCTTGCGCGCTCCTTGGATGCCCATTTTTCTATTCAAACTTCAGACCATTTTATTTTCTGCACGTTATAAATGATTAAATTTGATTGGTTGACAACCTAAGCCTATCCTCACCAAGCTGAAGGTACATAATATAACTGAATGAAATTTGCTGTTAAGATATGGATATAAATCTGTGACCAATCCTCTGACAAATCTTGTCCAAACAGTCAGAATCTCACTGTTTCGGAGTATGTTGCGTTGCAGCACAACAAGACGTCACCAGTCATCCATTAATTAACAGGACTCGGTTTTTAAATGAATACTGACAATTAATAATAAAAATAATGACTGCCTGAAAACAGTAGTAACAGCCTGATTGATTGGGTCATGATCCACCAGCTTGCTCTGGGACCGGGCCGCGGGGGCTTAGATCCCCAGAAGCATCCTCTTCCTGCTTCTTCGTCTTCTAATTATATTCATGAAAAAGGACTAACCCATAAGGGTAACACAGAATAGATATTAATGAACAAAGACACATGACACTAGTGAAGGTAACTCAGGCAATGTTGTGCATATTCTTTGACTTCTGAACGGAAAGTGAATCGACTCTTGGAACAATAAAATTGCTCCGAGGGACGTTTTAAGATGGATAGGGACGTTTCGAGACAATGTGCGAGTGGATAGGAACAAATGACAAGGATGATGATAGTTTGAGGACCCGAGGTGTGGATAATGGCCCTCTGCGGGAAGCACAAACCCGCAATAGTTTCTTTCCCTTCCTGTTTTCATGCCTTGGGCGCTCGAACGATAAGCATGAGAATGGTAAGAATCTGCTTTAGGTATCCACGAGAATTTTCATATAATGTTCGCCCATAACTGTCATAGTGTATTTTACGTGTGAGCCCAATTGCCTTAACATATATATATATATATTTATATATATATATATATATATATATATATATATATATATATTTATATATATAATGTCGTGCCGAATAGGCAGAACTTGCGATCTTGGCTTAAATAGCAACGCTCATCTTGCCATATAGGACAAGCGAAAATTTGTGTATGCAATAATTTCGCCAAAATCATTCTGAACCTAACGAAAAAATATATTTCACTGTGTTTATTTAGTATTAAATTATTTTAAACAAATCTATAATAAATTTAGTTGGGTTAGGCTAAAGTAAATTGTTCTTGTTATAATAAGGTTAGGTAAGTTTTCTAAGATTCTTTTGGAGCAAAATTAATTTTTTTTACATTAACATTAATGAAAAAAAATATATCTTTAAACGTATAAGAGAAAATTTTAGAAAGGACTTAATTTTAAATGAGTTCTTGCTAACTGACCAGTTTTACATATTCGGCACGATATATATATATATATATATATATATATATATATATATATATATATATATATATATATATATATATATATATATATATATATATATATATGCTTAACAATTCGCAAACAGGCGAAATTATTTACAAACATTGTATCTACGTCCACAGCAGAACTCTAACCCGCAAACTCTGTATCAGAATGTACAGTGTGTTTGCGAACTGTTATGCATTTCAAATCTCTTTCATCAAATCCTGCCACTGCATGTGGCAGGATTTGATGAAATAACTTTGAAAACGAGCCTGGTGCCTCGGGGGTATGGCGAAATATCGCTTAGCTTCGGCTAGGCGTCAATAATTATCTGTTGGTCTGACTCTGTGGTAAAATACTGTACATTCTGATATAAAGTTTGCAGGTTCGAGTCCTGCTGTGGACTCGAACCTGCAAACTCTGTGGACTGGTAAGCTATTTCATCAAATCTTGCCACATGCGCTGAACTTCGAAAGAGGTTTGTCATTTATTTTTACATATATTATTTGCATACATAATGCTTGTGTATTTACTTCTTATACCATATTTAATATAGCACCACAAGCTAAACTAGTAACCTAGCCTCACCTTACTAAAATTTACTTATCATATAGCTTAAGCCTACAGAAGCAGAATTTAAGTAATATTATTCATCATCAATTAAATATATTACTTTCATTATGGTCAAATTGGCTTCCACAGAGATATTGCGACACTGAGCTTTTACTCGGCCCCTTTAATAAAACGACTGTTGCTTTATTAGCCAAATCCACAAGTTCTGTGGGGAAAAAATTAGCTACGTCCACAAGTTCTGTAGGGAAAAAATTAGCTACGTCCACAAGTTCTGTAGGGAAAAAATTAGCTACGTCCACACGTTCTGTAGGAAAAAAATAGCTACGTCCACAAGTTCTGTGGGGAAAAAATTAGCCAAGTCCACAAGTTCTGTGGGGAAAAAATTAGCTAAGTCCACAAGTTCTGGAACAATTAGTTTTCACAGAGACCCTAATTGTGTTCTCACAACATGGTAAACCCGCCAAGATGAAGGAAAAAAACTGTGTGCGCGTGTGTGTGTATATATATATATAATATATATATATATATATATATATATATATATATATATATATATATATATATATATATATATATATATGTGTGTGTGTAATGTATGTATGTATCCCGCACCAGATCTTTTTCACGTCACCATCAAGGGAATTGCTCGATAATAACCCCGCGACTGGACGGTCATATTTCAGCGTCTTAGCATAAAAATCTTTTTCCTGGCGCGGATCCCTATCACATGTCCGCAAGATTGCTGGCTGCCTGAGATCAAGAAATGGGGACGTTAGGGTGATGTCTGACCGCTTCCACAGCGATTTAATATCCATGAAATCCCGCGACTCTACGGTCTCCACTCTGAGGATCTCCAGGGGTGGATACAAAAAAAAAAACAGACTAATATGTTACCATTTGAGCTTCCAGGTCTTTGAGATCCTTGAGGTTAAAAATGTTTGTCTGTGTTTAAATTCGAGCTTAAATCTGTGTGAGAAATATTGTTATGAAGTGGTTGGGAGAGAAGAGTGTGGGAGAGAAGAGGGAGAGATAAAGGGGGAGAGGGAGAAGGAAATGAATGAGATAAGGGGGAGGGTGGGAGAGGATTAGAGAAGATGAGAGGATGAAGGTGGGGAAGAGGATGAGAGAGGATGGAAGTGGGGAGAGGATTAGAGCGGATGAAGGAGGAGAGGATGAAAGTGGGGGAGAGGATGGATGTAGGGGAGAAAATGAGAGAGGGGGAGAGGATGGGAGAGGATGAAAGTGGGAGAAAGGATGAAAGAGGGGAGAGAATAAGAGAAGGGGAGAGGTTGAGAGAGAGACAGAGAGAGACAGAGAAAGACAGATATACAGAGATAGAGAGACAGAGACAGGGGGACAGAGACAGAGAGACAGACACAGAGACACAGAGAGACAGAGACAGACAGAGGCAAGCAGAGAGACAGAGAGAGAGAGAGAGGATAAAGGAGGATGTAGAAGATAACAATGACCTGTGTTGACCTCGCGGCTTTAAACGTTACACAGGCTTAGTCCCCGGCTCCTCGTTCTCCTTCTTTCCCTCTGTGCCTTCCATGGAGGTGCGTTGATACTAGCCAACGGCTCTTGATCCAAGAAATTGCAGATATCCTTATTTTTCTTGGATCGAATCTGATTGCCTCCCGTTCTTCAATCACAACTGTTTCTGTCTGCCGTTACCTTGCGCTTCTGTTATGTCCTACCTGTTTGTATGTTCATCTTCCTGTTTTTGTTTGAGAGTTTGTTTGAATCTCTCTCTCTCTCTCTCTCTCTCTCTCTTTCTCTATTTTCATTCTTCTCAATATAATTCCGAATTAAATTGCACAAAAACACGCTGAAAATTTTAAAGAAGAAAGTTCAAATGCCAGCTCCTTTGGCTCACAAGTGAAGAACCCGGGTTTGAACCCGGGGTGAGAGGAAACAATGAGCAAGTTTCCATATACCTGTTGTCTCTGTTTACCATTCTTAATGGAAACAAGGCTTACTGATTGATCTTCTCCTCCTCCATCTCCTCTTCCTCCTGCTCTTCCTCTTCTTCCTCCTCCTCTTTCTCCTACTCCTCTTTCTCCTACTCCTCCTCCTTCCTTCCTCTTATTTCTTTTACTTGTTTTTGTTTATTTCCTTGTTCCCCCCCCCCTCCTCTTCAACTCTTACGCTTGCTACTAAAAATCTAAAAAATCCCTTAATCCTCACTGCATTCCCTTTCCTAATTAATGCCTTCTTGAGAAATTTTTTTTCTCCATTTTTTGGGGGGAGGAGGGGGGAATAACCCTCAAAGAAAATAAATTTCCTGCCTGGGAATGTTTTTGTGTTTCTACCGGGTTTTATTTTTTTCTGAATTTGTAGGTTTATGTGTGGCATTTCAAGGGTCATTGTTATGCAGCTCCGCCTCTTAAGAAGAGAGTATTTCACTGTTGCTAAGACAGTCAAATGGCTGACTGTTTAACGAGCCTTAAACAGTTATGATCTATCTTAGGTTAGGTAAGATTTGGCCGGGAACAGGACAACTATTTCCCAACGCGGGTTTTAGTCATATGACGACCCTCAGCTGGAGCTTTTTGGTCATCTGACCGAGGCCTTCCGCTGAGTTATCAGTCTACCCCTTTCAAAATTATGGTTATGATTATAACCATTTTATTAAAAAAACAAAAACTGTCCTAGATTTTTCTAGTGCGCGCTGTGGTTCCCCGTTTTCTGTTTTCTTCAGAAATAAATCTTCCACAAAGTCAACGTCTCCATTATTGTCTAATTGAATAATTATACCGCTGTATATTACGAAGTGTAGAGGTTTAGTTTAACTCCAGTAAATTCTATACTGATAGGGTCATTTCTGGTACTTCTGTAGTCAGAAGTTCATCATATACCATGACGATCGTGCCCTGTTTATGGTGACAGCAAAACTTGTTAAGGCGGAAGAGGAAAATCCAAATGGTGCTGATGTTTAGAAACCTGAGTTACCTGATCACGTCTGGTTCCAGTTGAAGATTGAGACACTTATGCAGCATATGGGAATCTTTATTCAGGAAACGTTTCGCCACACAGTGGCTTCATCAGTCCAATACAAAGAGGAAGGCGTAAGGAGAGGAGAAGTATGAGGTAATCAGTCCCTCAGCCTGTAGTCGATGTGTTCAGTCCATCAATCTTGATGGACTGAACACATCGACTACAGGCTGAGGGACTGATTACCTCATACTTCTCCTCTCCTTACGCCTTCCTCTTCGTATTGGACTGATGAAGCCACTGTGTGGCGAAACGTTTCCTGAATAAAGATTCCCATATGCTGCATAAGTGTCTCAATCTTCAACTTGTCGGTTTTTCAAACCATTCATCACATCTGGTTCCAGTGTTGATACTGTAATCATGGTTACGGTCAAAGGTTACGTAACCAATAACCTAAAATTTGCTGTTAGGTTATTTACACTGGTCGGATTACGAGGCTAATGAATTATCCAGAAGATATGTCATCCATCTGAAAGACTGGCATCAGGCTGGCCGCCCCACACTGTTTATTTTTCTTAATATTTGATTTTCATTTGGGAATCTGCGTATCTATTTTTTTTCTCGGCAAACATTGAGGTTGGAACTGGCGATAGCTAACAGTCCTTTGTTCTTTCCAGCAACATCAGGAGAACTGACGAGTACAGCAATCCCTGCGAATATTATCCAGCATTCAAACTCTTCGGCCTCTTTTTTGGCCTCTTGCATTGTAAGGACTTTCTCCCCCTCCCTTCTCCCCAGCCGTTAACTTAATGCAGAAATACTTTTTTTTTGTCTCCTCCATCAGCTTGTATTATCCTCCCAGCCACGAATTTATTTCTATTATCGTCACGGTAGCAGACATCTGCCCCAAGAAAATCACTGACAACATACTAAGATATTGCCTGAATTTGATTTGCCCAACCATCCATTCTTTTTATCACGGACTTTAAGAATCGAATCTTTGAAGGCCAGTTCTGTTCCTTGGCCAGCCGTTTTGCAAAGATTTACTGTTTGCCGCTTGCAAGGATTTTGTGACTCAAGTTCGACTTGGCATATCTCCCTACCGAATCGACAATGCAATTTAATGTTAAATAATTTAACCTCAGAACAGTGCATATTTTTTGAGGCGTGAAGGCTTTTTCCTTTTCCTTTACCCTGAGTCTGGCATTGCATGTGTGCTTTTGATGTAAATGAAGAAAAACAGCTTTTCTGGCATTTGATGGTAACGGCTTCATTTTCATCTAAACGTTTTTGTGGCTTATGGATGTCTCCTCAGTGCAGACTAGCAACAGATGTGATCAGATTTTCTTTTGGATTATTATACTTGAAGAAGCACTCTGAAGTTATTCTTTTTTTTCTTTTTTACTTTCTAAGCAAAATAAAATAATGAAGCGCTTTAGTAACTTATTCTACTCTATTTCTTAAAGTAGAAAAATTACGAACGGTAGTACTTTTTATTTTAAGAAAAAAATGTCCAGATTATAAGGAAAACATGGAGTCTCGTCGCTTTTGTAATGTCTGGGTTAAAGTCAGGAGCTCTCATGAATGTTCATTTATTTATTCATGAAATCCATAAAAGGATAAATATTAATCAGGCTGAATAGTCTTCATGAATTACAAGTGATCAGTGACATCACTGACCGAAATTTTGGATTTTTCAAATTCTTCTGGTGTAAGAGTAGCACCCATTAGACTATCGAATTATACTTCAAAGGCTAAAATTTTTCTGCAATGAAATTATGGACCCCAAAATTCCAAATCTATCAAAAAATAGTAAATAGAATTTGGAAACTAGATTATTCTTTTCGTGTTTCTACCATCATTCAATTTATGCGCTACCGCATAGTTCGTAGCTCAATGGTTGCCCGGTTTTCTTTCAGTTGAAGGACTAGGCTTCAATCATGGGACGGTTAAGGGAGCATTCCGGTTCACGCGCGCGGATGCAAAAAAAAATCGAAAAAATATGAAAAATGGAGTTATTGTTACCAAAAAATAGCTGAACTTTCTGGCTACACTCTGGTATAATTATTATCCTTGTACGATGTTTCTAAAAGGAATTACAGCCATTTATAACAGGCATGGTGACAGCGCTGACGCGACATAGTGCGCACGAAGCGCTGACTCAGTATGGGAACGTTTGATTACACTTGTTGCCCCTGTTCACCTGGGTGATTCTTGACTGATGAGGGCCGCATCCCTGGACGAACGGGAATAGGCGACACTGGACTACACTATCAGCTAACGTAGGATAACAGCCCTTTGAATGTGAATTTATTGGTGTAAAAAATAAATCTAACAAGAATAGTTACAATGAGTTATATAAATTAAATTACTCCTACTGTTGTTGTTGATGTTATTACGAATCAACTAACAGAAAAATATTTATCAAGCGCGTAACAGCGTCAACCTCACTTAATATCTTCGTCAAGATAAGTTTAAGAAAAGATTTTCCTATAATGGGAAAACAGCGACCCAGGACTCCCTCTCTAATCCGGAAGTACGCGCATATAGTCCTGAAAGCTGGAATTCTGGAACGAGAAGGGAAGAGGATTTCAGACTGGAAATTGTAGAATGAAAGGATGAGAAAATATCCACGAAGAAGAGATATGGAATGAAAGCCAAGCAGCTTCCTGAGTGAAAATCGTGGAATAAATGAAGAAATCTGGGACTTCCACGAAATAAATCACGGAAACTACAGGTTAAATTTTTCATACACGAATGTTTCGTTTCAGAAACAAATCCATGCTGAAAATCATTGAATAAATGCTGAAACTCCCGACTGAGAATGTTGACAATTGAGGGGTTGGGATCTGAGTTTTTTCTTTACACCGAACAAGTTTACAGGCTAAGAGCTGTTATCCAACCTCAGCTCATTTTAAAGCCCAGCCTTATCCAAGGTATACAACCCCCCCCCCTCAGGATGCTGCCCACAAAAGTCGACTAGCACCCAGGTACCTACTTACTGCTGGGTAAACAGGAAAAAAGCGGGTGAATGGAAACATGCCCAACGTTTGCACTCATGCCGGGGATCGAACCACGGATACTAAGTATGCGAAATGAGTGTGTTACCAACCGAGCCATCGAAGAACAAGTCCAGTGCAAATGTGGAGAGAAATTCTTGGAACGAAAGATGGTGTCCAGAAATACTGGACTTCCAGAGGACACTTTTCTAATGACAGCTGAAATTAGTTTGAGAACAATCTAAATTAAAGTCTTAAAGTGAATGATTTAATGGTTAGAGGGAAAGACTCTTGTGAAGAAGAAATTCTTAGGGAAAACCTTGGAATTGCGGTTGGAATCAGAGAACGAGAAACATCCTAGGGGGGTAAAAAAAAAGCCAGAATTCTTAAAGAGAATTGGAATTAGGGAGGTCGGAAAGTAAGGAAGGAGGGACAGAAGGAGGAAGGAAGGGAGAGAGAGAGAGAAGAAAGGAAAAATGGCAAGGTGAAAAGGAGGAGGATTTGTGGGTAGCACAAGATACTATGTAAAAAAATATGAATGACGTATTAGGATAACGATGATTAGAGGACACATAGAAGGGAGATGAATATGCCAATCTGGAATGGTAATTATGTGGGCAATCAAGCAACAGAGGGGTAAGATGAAAGAGAAGAGTAAAAGTATATAGTGAAAAAAGAGGATAGTGTGTGATGACCCAACAGAGGGAGATACTTCGAATACTAATGACACATTATTTTATTATAATTATTATAATTATATTATTTGTATTAGTATTGTTCGTGTTGCTATTATTATTATTATTATTATTATTATTATTATTATTATTATTATTATTATTATTATAATTATTGCTGTTATGAGGTATCTACAAAAGTTAATCATTAAGTTATTGTAAATAGTTTTTTTTCCTTAAGTTTTTCATGTTCTTTTAACTCATTACTCAAGAAGGCCTCATCCGATCGGTTTCAAATCTTTAACGCTTATGAATGCCAAAAAAGGGCTAGGATCCTGGAACAGTTCAAGTGTACACATGCCCAGTGACCGAAGTTGTTGAACTCATTTCCAGCAACTTCCTGGAATGATAGGGATAACTACTAAAGCCCTCAGCATCGTAGTTCAGAATTTCAACAATGATGCCTTATAATTCGACAACAGAGGAGAGTGAAATTCAAGCGTGTATGTGTAGACTTTTCCCATTTTGTGCATAAAATAGTGTGAAATTATTATTGACGTTAAATTACTTCCAATAAAATTCGAGTTCTCTCTTCTGTAAAGCTTCAATATTTAATGATTGGTGTCATCGGTAAAAAGACAGTTGTAACAACTGCCACTCTGCATCAGATTCGTTATCTTCTAATCCCACACCTTTTCCAGCACCTCAGAGTTTACTTCGTTTACTACCCCATCTATAAATATGCTAAACAGCCATGATGATGCCACGCATCCCTGTCTAAGACCTACTTTACTGGCAAATAATCTCCCTCTCTCCTACATATGCTAAACCTGAGCCTCAATATTCACATAAAAACTCGTAACTTAATATGACCTTCCACTTATTTTATACTGTTGCAACATCTACATTGGTCCCCTAGGAATCATTTCATATGCCTTTTCTAAATCTATGAATACAATAAATATTCCCTTATCTTTATCTAAATATTATTCACTTTATATTTCAAAGTAAATACTTCTTAAAAATCCGATGTTCATCTGCAGTCCTACTCTCTGTTTTTCCTTAAATTCTTTTAATGATAAATTTACTATATATTTCACTCGATATACTCAACAGACTTATATACTTAAAATTCTTACACTTCTTTATCCCTTTCTCCCTTATACAAAAGATCTATGCATGTTCTTTGCCAGTCGCTGGGTACCTTTCTCCCTTTCATGCAGATATTGAACAAATGCACCAACCACTCCAAAACTGTGTACACACTTGCTTTAGTATTTCTGTCGTGATTTCATCTACCCCAACTGCTTTACTCCATTTCCTTCTACCTACTGCCTCACGCACTTCCCTCTTACCCTACCACAGACACACATCTGGCTCTTTCCACAAGATGGTATACCACCGCCTCTTTCTTCATCAACGTTCAGCATCTCAAAATATTCTCCTTCATTTTCAGTATCTTTGCCTTCCCATCCAAAAGCTCTCATTATTTTGTTTTTATTTATTAAATCCATTTGCTCCCTACACTTTCTCAACTTACTGATCTCCAAAAACTTTTTCTTATTCTCGGCACTTTCTCATGCACTCTCTCACTCTCCTTTTGAGCTCATTCACCAGTCTTTTAACCTCGTGTTTTTTACTCTCTATTTACCCCACCCTTTCGTCGTCAATAATGTCAACAATGACTCCATAATGCATAGAGACTGATATTCACACCACATGGATTGGAATAAGACGCACCTAATTATATGCGAAAGTGACAGGAATACGTAAAAAGAAGTGTATCAAGCCTGTCACCATCCAGGTTTCAGACACCGTCGAGTAAAATCATGAGGCTTTCACCACTGCAAACCTATCTCCCACACCTTTCCAGAAAATCGTGGTCTACGAAATTTTACTCGAGCAGAAACTCAGGTCCCCTTACCTACTAAGTCATATATACCCCCCTTATCTTCATTTTTCAGCGCCCCACCACCATCTCTGCCACTCTCAGGAGTGGTAGTCACTCCAACACCCCTTCCCTCCTCTCCCCTTTCGTTCCAGGAGTTGGAGCCACCCCTAACCCACCACTTTTTCGCTTCCATGCAGTCCTAGGGGCTGCAGGTCAGACCTATATCTGACCTGCGCCGCGACCCGGTAATGTATGCAGGATTATTTATGTTAAGAACTTTGGTAAGCTAATGCAAAACACAGCCGTATGCAAATGAGCGTGTGAAAGCCAGATTTGCATAGCATTATTTTCGCGTCTGTCAGGGCCACCGCCCCGTAAAGATCCACAGCAATTTTCAGTTTCCTTAAAAAGTGAAGACAAAAGTGAAAGCAGAGACAAGAGATCTTTTTTTTCCTTGTAACCTTTTTAGAAACTCTAAAGGGATTTTGATTCTCCAAACTCTGAACTGTCTTCACTTGATAATGGCGTGATGTACACATGGGGATATATTTTTATTCCTTTTATGTTGTTTAACGTACATGTTGGAAAATATTCTCTGCATATTCTTCTTTTTTTTATGCCCCGGATTTTTTCTTATTTTTCTTTATCTTCATGCTAAGCATAACGTGCATGAATATATATATTAAGGTATATATGTATATATACAATTTAACTTACCATACCTGCATGATTTCTTTATGGTAATGCTCACACCACGATACTACAAAAAAAAATGCTCCAGATACTTATCATTAAGGTCGACTCAAGTTGTGAATATGGTAATGGTATGCAATACCAGCATGTTAATAAGACACATGTGCAACACTTAGGTATCTTTATTCGGAATAAAGTCACCTAACTTTTGCAGATGTCTTACTTGACTCTCGAAATCGTAATGACACGATTGCAAACAAACCATACCACGGGTGGGGTTAGAACCCGCGATCAGAGTCTTAAAACGTCAGTCTGGAGTTTTAAGATTCTCTGATAGCGGGTTCTAACCCCACCCCTACCCGTGGTATGGCTTGTGTCTTACTTATCAACGATGCAAGTTAGAAAGAGAACAATAGTCTTATCTGCAGTTATTGAAAAAGAGATACTGAACTTCTCAATTTATAGGCATTACATAATACCCGGGACGAAGAGAGTGAAATGTCACACGGAAAATTAAAAAAAAAAACAGAAGTACGTTTTCATCTGTGCTAAATCAAAGTTTTATGAAAAGACTGGAGAATTACAAAACACGATCATCCCGCACGATGGAGGAAAAAACGGAATGCTAATGACATGAGATCACCATGTCGCAAGTACTTTCAAAAACAAGACACGTCTTTAACATGCAAGGAAAATTCTGAGCTTAGATATTACAATCTGTAAAGTAAGTGATTCCAATGATGCTATTATAAAGGAACTTTTATTTTCTAAACCTTATTCAAAACATGCAAAACTGCAAATTTTGGAAATGTAGAAAGTTTTAATGCCCTTATAAATTCAGTAAAGTGCTTAGGTTATCGAGAATGACCATAATTCCTCGAGTCTTACTCTCACTAGTACTAACGAGAAAGAAACATCTTAATTCACGAGGAAATACTGAAGATTTGATTCGATGTGATTCGCCGGTGTTGTCCCGGCCGGGATCTTGTCCAGTCGGTGACCCGGCATTGGTCCTTCGGGTGGGGGTTGTCGTTCATCTTTCTTCAGTCTCGCACATAAGCCTCCTGAGTGGGGAGTGTCGTTAATACTGAAGAGACTGGTTCTAAATTAGCACAGAAAACTGTTTACGAGAGCAGGAGGCGCGAAGGTGTGTGTAAAATACTCCAGCGAGAAGCAAGAGTGAAATAAGTACCATGCCCGAAGAGACAGTTATAAACTAAAGAGTTCAATGAATTTTAACTTATTAATTCAAAGTAAGAGAAGCACCAAGAGACCCATAAATGTCTTCAAGAGGATCTTAGTTCCCTCAAAACGGTACTCAGAGTGCGTTGTAAACCCAGCCACTTTCATTCTATCTGCCGGGCCTGCAGCGTAGTGCATGTCGCAAACATCAATAGCCTGACTGACCACGCCATCAACGAGGAAGCCTAGTCTGAGATAGGGTACTAAGAGCAGTGATCTCAGAAACGTGAATAGGTAGTCAATCCCGCGAAGATCGAGCTTACTGCTTGACACACCACAAGGCGCCGGCAGAGTGGCACAGCCTGTTACTTTTGTTGATAAGGATTATATTTATCACTTTGGGTATGTCCTCACCTAGTAGGTGTTCAGGGGGTTGATTCAGGGATCCTCGACCCACCTCGCAAGTACCTTTAGTGCTTTGGTACAACGTTTATCCAATGGTACTTCTCCTTGTGGGGCTTTTGTTCCATCCCCCCTATTATCCTTTTCCTTCACTCTATAATTTAGTCATCTTTCTCCTTCCTGATTTTGTTAACTTTATGAACTATGCACTCACCAGAGATAAAATAGCCTTTTATCTGATCATCTCTGTAATGTTTCCAAGTCGTCTTTAGTTTACATGCGCGAACAAACGACTATGGGACATGTTTTTTCTCGGATGTCATGTATAGGAGGAACAGCGCCGAGTCTGCATATTCAGATAAATCCTGCCTGAGCATCACACTCTCTTCCCATTGGTATTGTGGTTATTTACTATTACCGCTGCCATCTCTCCTATTTTGTGGATCACGCTAATTCGTTATGGTATCGAGTGCTGTCTTCCATTCAAGAAATGTGCAGTACACCCTCTTTTGGTATACATGGTAGCAGAGAGCTTTCTTCGCTACATCTTAGTATCATTCACAGCAACTCATTACTGTTCGCATTTTTTTTATTGTAAAAAAACTCGGAATGCTCATACGGTTATAGTATTTTAAGTTGTACAAATCGCTTCCCACGACGACGAGGTGACCAGGAACGACACAGAAATCAGTATTTGGGATAACATAATATTACTTCCAACTTTCCTATTAATATTCGAATGCAACATAACTCTCGTCACCAATTTTTTCAAGCCAAAACCCTCTTTGGAGGTCTCAGCAATACACTATCCAAACTTAGTTTCTACTCCTCAACAGATAACCATTAAATAAACAGATCTTATGCTATCTTTCGTTCCCATGTACTTCCATGAACTCTCTCTCTCTCTCTCTCTCTCTCTCTCTCTCTCTCTCTCTCTCTCTCTCTCTCTCTCTCTCTCTCTCTCTCTCTCTCTCTCTCTCTCTCTTAAAGCCTAACCCCACTTCACTTTTGCCTTAAACTCCAAAGATTAGTTTCCTCAACTCTATCTTAAGTTTCCTTGTACCTGATATTTTTTAATCCTTCGTTCAGTGAGACGCAAACGGAAGTGAAACACTGGAAAGAAAAACAACAACCAAACAATGAGGAAGCAGTTATTAAAAACAAATATCACAAATAAAGAGCATTAAAATTATTACCGAGAACGTATAACTCAGTGAAACAACTCATCACACGGTTCAGTACTGCAGATGTTGAGTGCTCAGTGTTGGTCTCCAGATACTGTAGAGCGCTGCGCTAGAAACTCACTTTATTTAAGGTCTTAGAGTGAGATAAATGATCACCAGAAGCCTAACTAGTTCGGGCATGGAATAGCTGATGCAAGAGCGAAGCTTCGTTGCTCTTTACAATGAATACAGAATGCTGATTAAATGTTTAATAAAATATAATAACCTTAACATTCTCTTCAGGTTAAATGATCTTTTTACTGGTTTGGATTACGTTATAAGTGGTAATAACAAATGAATATGTATGTATATGTCGTGCCGGATAGGTAAAACTGGTGAGTTAGCAAGAACTTGTTTAAAATTAGGTCCTTTCCAAATTCTGCTGTTCTGAGTTTTTTGAGACATTGTTAAAGCCTCACGATACGATAGTGTAGTATTGCAAAGGGATTTAAATTTAAGTCAAATTGATTGAACTTGTTCTTTGGGAATTTCACGTCCAATCATTTTCTAGATGAAGACCTGGACTGCTTTTTCAAGCAGGCTGTAATAGAACCAACAAGAGAAAATGACCTGCTGGACCTGGTTTTAGAAAAATAATGAGACCCCCAGTAAATAATCTAGAGATCACTGAAGAACAAAGTAGGAACAGTGTGAACCCGGTGAATGTCTCCAGTGCAACACAGACAGGAACACAATGACGCACTGGATGGCTGCTCTTTAAAAAGGTTAATGTACTGTCTGTGATACCCCCGACCATGAGTCATACCTCCCGACGTTTTAAGCATTAGCATCAATAACTGCTTGATGATCTGGTCGGAGAAGTTTCCATCCTAAAATTCATCAAGACGACTGATGGTAAAATAGCAGCAACGGAAAGGAGCCTATATGAATGTGTCCGCCTCAGCAACCTCAACGCCATCAAGGATATTTTCATTGCTGATTTTTTCAACGACGAAGATGCTAAGATTGCATCCTTAACTGCCATCAAGACCCCTCATGAGAAATGCTAATTTGATGTCTTCTTTTCACCCATACTCCGGGCGAAGTCAGTCTCCATCAAGATACTCAACCGTGAGTCGTCTGCTTTTCTCCCGACGACCTCCGCAAATCCGTTGAGGAACAGAACACTTGGGCTAAGATAGAAGAAATAATCAAGATCTCTACCGCCTCTTCAATGATAAAGGTAAGCGTTACTGCTGTTATCAACGACGGAATATGCATCTCTCATTACCACATCAATCCTCGGAACATCGAGCCTTAACACTACCATCATGTTATCCAATGCTGGACCTGCTATGCCTACACGCACTCTGCCAGGAAGTTTTGCTCGGTCTGCGGTGCTAAAGGCCACACTTATACTAAATGCTCCATGACTGATCATCCTAAGTGTTTAAAGTGTAAAGGTGATGACCCATCCTTTGTTGCGCAAGATGATTGTACATTATTGTTGCATAAGATGACTGTACATGAAAAGCTCACCGATTCCCAGAAAAAACTCACAACACAGTTGAGCTAACATGCGCTGCCATCACATGCTTACAGGCCGACACTCAGAAGATACTATAAGTATTCCAATAACCTGCCTTCTCCACCTCCACGACAATCGACTCATCACTTATCTTTCAGAAAAGCATCACAAAAAAATCCTCACCTACCTCGTTTTTACCCACCGTTTTTACCCACCGACTGAGTTAAAAACTCAGGAACTTTCAACAAAGCTGCAAACTCTTATCTTGAAGCTTAAAAACCTACCGGAAAGGAAGTTTTTTAAAGTCGACTCTACAAGAACGCTCAGGGTCATCAGCCACCAGCAATACTCTGCACATACCCCGAAATCATCCGCGCCTGTGGACACCGAAGTGCTTATACCTAAAGCAACCATTTCCACTGCCACCTCTGCACCCACTACTGACCCAAGACTACTAAACGCCACCTCCCCGGCCTTAATTGAAAAAACCACTGCTTCTACACTACACTCTAAAATAGAAGCAATATAGCACTATATACTCCAAGGAACCACACACCAAACTGGAACGATACATAAAAAATTTGCCTGAGGCCCTCCCTATATCTCGATCAACCAAGTACTCAGCTTTGTTAAGCAACAAATTCCCTCAGACTTACACCAGCTATCTAAAGAAGCTTCAGAAAACTCAAGGACGAATCCTCAACCATGAATCCACCATTGGTTTCCAGATAAAAACCTGCTGAAACACCCTCCCGAGGTTCAACACCTCCCTTTCATCGCTGTCACCCGCTGCCTACTGCTGTGCTGCCCTCGCCTGCACTACAGTCGTCTCTTGCTCTCGAAGCTCCGCTGCCGGCTGTGACCTGACATTGTTTCTACAACTAAAGACACTCCTCTCCAGTGCTATTCAGTCTGTTCGCTCGTCCTAATGTGTAGAGGGAAGGTGGTTGAAGGTCAGAGTGGAGGAAAGGGGGAGGGGTGAAGGATTACTGAATGGATGTGCTGGGTTGGCGGATTACTAGAGGAGTGTATTGAGATTGGGGATTACTGGAGAGGTTGATAGGGATGAACATTGGAAAGACAGATAACTAGAAGAATAAACCAATCTAAACCGATGAGATCAACACGGAAGGCTCTCTACCTACTCTGCACTCCATAAGGCCTCACTGCCGGCAGCAAGAAATGGGTTTAGCGACATTTCATATTGGATAACGTGTGTCGAGATTAATAGCAAGAAGAGAAGGTAGTGTCTAGACTTCATACCAATGCTGCTGCTGTTGCTGCTGCTATTACTACTGTTAATAATAAAATAATATATAGGAATAAATGGCTTAATCATTATGCCGGTCATAATTTCAATCTTACATACCGTATATCTCCTGCTGGATACTAGCTTAAGTCTCTCTGAAAATCGTTTTCTATGAATACACATCTGCAATCATGGGGAAGAAAGATGTAATATTTATAGGCAATCTTTTGTTTCATGTTTATTTCAGTCTAATAACTGCAGAAGTCTTGTCCAACCAGAGGGCAACAAAATGTCACTGAGCTGTTCTGTACTTCAATTAACTCTGCTTGAGTGTGTATTTTTTTCAGTATCTGTAAGATTTATATGAGATTGATTAACAGTCTTCACTTTCTCAAGAAAAAAAACCGGTTTGACGCATTGAATCATTTCATTGAGTTTAATATTTGACGAAAATACTAACTTCGTCTCCCCTCTCTGCACCCCTATCCAGTCTGTCTTCATATTTAATGTAATTACGAGAAACATAGAGGATATGAAGGCAGGTCAATTGGTATTTGCGGCTGTAAAGGAGGAGAGAGGACAGTGTGATGGTGAAGGAGTTGAAAAATATGTGATTTGAAGTTTTGTGGGCGATGAGAAAGTGGGAGTGGGGAGATAGTGAGAGGAGGGAGGTGAAACTTAGATACAGGGGTAGGTAAAGTGGAGTGTGGCAATGTAGTGGGCTGTAATAGTGGGGAGAAAGTAAGGGTTGTGAGAGAAGGGAAAGTTGTGAATGTGTGTGGGGATAGGGTGGAGAGAGTTGTCTGGATGGTAAGGAGAGTTGTATGGGGGAGGATGAGGGCGAATGGAATTGTGAGGGATGGAGGGGGGTGATCAAGTTGTAGGTGGGGACATGCAGAGTTGTCTGTGAGAAGAATAATAGTGGGAAGAAGAGTTGGGCGATATGCGGAGCCGTGTATGTAGATGAAATGCACGGTGAAATTTGTCTGGGTATAAAGTGATGTGGGAGCGGGGTGAGTGTCTGCAGAGATTGGGAGTATCTGGGGAAAGGGAGAGAGTATGTTGGGTCTGAAAGTATTGCGTTGGTAGAATGTTGTGTGGGAATGTGAGAGGTGTGTGGGGGGGATAGAGAGCGATACTTAGAGAGATGTATGTGAGGAATGCATGTCTCGAATAAGGAGTATGTACCCTCTCTGCTTCCTTATTTATGTATTCAGTCACAAGGTTAACAGCTGTCAGTCACTCTACAGAACTATACCGACCTTCCTCAGAATGACACTATTACCTCCTGAATGAGCAGTTCGCTTCGTCACTCTGCAGGTTATGACAGACCTTCTCTCCTTGTTTCGTGGGAACTGCTCGTTACTTTCGAGTTAGTTTAAGTTTAATGCCTATAAACTGCAGGCTACTCAAGCACCAAAAATCAAGAAAACTTTAAACCTTAATTAAGGATTAACGGAGATATTTTGCGTATCAACAGATATATACACACCTCTGTTTACATTCATATATACACACCTTTCGGTTTATACAAATGTGTAAACACTCGCATAACTACTCGCACATATTTTATACTAATTGTTAGTACTGGAAGCATGATGTGTTGTAGGAAATGGGTGGATCTGGAAGCTTGTGGTATTATCACTAGCTTGTGGAACTGGAAGCCTGAGGTGTTGTGGGAAATGGGTCGATCTGGAAGCCTATGGTGTTGTTACTTGTGGGTGAAACTGGCACCCTGAGGTGTTGTAGGAAATGGGTTGATCTGGATCGAGACCAGGAAACCTTCATCAAAGAGCTGAGTACCTCACTAACTCAGGCCATTACGACAGAGTGTAGGTCATTCACTGCCCTTCTGCCTTGACCACACACACTGTTACCTATCTTCGCTTTAACGGTTCTCTCTCTCTCTCTCTCTCTCTCTCTCTCTCTCTCTCTCTCTCTCTCTCTCCCTCCCTCCCTCCCTCCCTCCCTCCATCTTTGCCTTCGGTTTTACTATCTTTACCTTTCTTATAAAAGCAGACAGTTCGCAGTGGATAGCCTCGATGTGGCACTGAATGTATTCTATCAGTCTTTTCCTTGTTCTTCCTCTGTCTCTCTTCCTTTCACCTTTCCAGCTTTCTCAACATTTCCCCTTCCCTTCGTCCCTCTCTCTCTCTCTCCCTCCCTCCCTCTACTCGTTCTTTACCTCTCCCTCTTTTGTTTCTCTCCTGCCTCTAGGACAGTGAGAAGGAGAATGCACAAGAATCGGTCCCTATTGAGACGGGGCAGCAGTGTGCGACGGACGAAAAAATGGGAGCGCTGTCAGAGGAAGAATGGGAGAAGGAATCGACTGGAAAATGATAAAAAAATGAGAGGGCTATTGAAGAATTGCTGGACTGATGCCACAAAGAAGGCTACGGAAGAGGGGGAACAAAAAAGCAAGGAAAGACATGATATAGATTAAACTTGGAAGAGAGAGAGAGAGAGAGAGAGAGAGAGAGAGAGAGAGAGAAAAGAGATCGCGAACGACTTGAACAATATTATTAACAGAGACAATTTTGAGGAAAGCAGTGATGATAATATTGATGATAATGTAGAATGTAGCGATAACATCAATAATACAATCTAACTTCATTTTACCAGGTTTTCTTACGGAGAAACCAGCTTGAGTTTTCAACAATTCATATATACTTACAGACACAGCTTTCATTAGTACAAGTTAGGTAAGGTTACATAAGCACAACAAATACGTCTGCAATACGTAAGGCAGTAAAGTGGCCAAGCGAAGCCAGCAAACGTTCACATCAGCACGATTACCTTCCTTGGTGAGAGAATGGGCTGAGATATAGCAACATGGAAACTCTTCACTTCCTATTTCTCAAACAAAGATACCGAGACAGTGTCTAAAAATCGAACGAACATGGCCATTGCGAAGTTCTCCCGGTCGAACATTCTGGTGATTAGGAAGGTGAATGTCTGCCCATTTCCCCTGGTATTGTGTGCGTAATGGGTGAGCACTTCGTTGTGCTGAAACTACGACGGATGCCTCGCGAGAGCCGTGGCACCTGACGGGAGGGCAGGGAGGCCTCAGAACGTCAAAAGGATGGACGGAATAGAATGACAACAGGTATTTGGTAGTGACTCCAAAGTCTCTTACTGTTTTTCTGTCAGTAAATCTTTGTATTTCTCTCTCTCTCTCTCTCTCTCTCTCTCTCTCTCTCTCTCTCTCTCTCTCTCTCTCTCTCTCTCTCTCTCTCTCTCTCTCTCTCTCTCTCTCTCTCTCTCCCTCCCTCTCCCTCTCTCATCTACCCTTTTCTTCTCTTCTTTCCACTCTCTCTTCCTCCCTCCCCTTCTCACACTCTTCTCTTCTCTCCCTCCCTCTCTTTCTCCCAGCAGCCAACTTTCCCAAACTGCCAAGTCTATTAAACAATCAATTCACTTCAACTCCAGACTTCTCTAAACTGTGGGGCTCCAACCCTTGGCCAGTAGTTCGACTTCCATCTCAACCCTCATCAGCAGTATAAAACTATCTGTATGGTCACCTCTCGGAGGGTTGCCTGTAGGTCGAGTCAGTATGGTCACATTTAATAGTTGCCTGTAGGGCGCGTCTGTAGAGTCTTCTCTAGATGGTCAGCCTGTAGAGCGCTATCTATCAGATAGGGTATCTTTCGAACATGGGCACCCAACCTACTGCGCACACCATCATCATCACAATCACTATCACCCCTGTCACCCAAGTTATTGCTTAAGTATTTTTTACTTGTTGGGTCCCTGACCCAACTGTCCTTTCCCATAGCCTCGGTTGTCTTTGCAGTAAATCTATCTTCACCTCCCTCAAATCCATAGTCTATGAACTCGATTCAGGTCCTTACGAACAGAAAGATAGACGGGGGACTCGAACTATAGTTCCCGAGATTAAGACTTCCAGGTCCAACGCTTTATAGCTGAGAAGCTCCGTAGCTCAGGCTATATATTATATATATATATATATATATATATATATATATATATATATATATATATATATATATATATATATATATATATATATATATATATATAATTTAATTTTTAAGGTTATAATCATGACTGATTTCTACTGCTACTTACAGCTAGGTATTAAATAATGAATTACAATGGAAATAAGTCACTTTGAGCTTTTTTTGGGTTATTCTAGGCAATTTACACGTATTAAACTATATATCATAATTAAATTTATATGTGTTCCTCTACTGAAATAAGCTTACTATAAAAAATATTAATATAACCTTCGCCCACTCAGATGTACAATACATGCTGGTCACAGACCGGGCCGCGGGGGCGTTGACCCCCGGAACTCTCTCCAGGTAAACTCCAGGTAAACATCTATATACACACATTTCTCTATCCCTTCCTACTTTCTTTCTCTTTTCCGCAGGTCTTATAGAAAAAGACACATACAACTACCTTCCCTCCCGTCTATCTTGAGAACCCGACTTGTGTCAACAGAAACAGTAGCCGGTTCTTTCAGTTCCCCTAAACTGGTGTTTACCTGCATGCTGAGGGACCTACCTGGCGACCCCTTGTTATACTCAGATCTCATCTAAGACTTGAGTTCACAAACACGAAATATGAGTTTTGGGGGAAGCGGGGCAGGTCACAGGTAAAAGCGATTAATTAAAACCCTTGTGTTTGCCCTGTTTAATGCCGCTCGTATAGTGATTTTTTCCTTTATCACTGGCGTGGAAAACGTTAATGAAAACGGACGTTTTCCATACCCTTTTTTATTTGCTATGAACGGATGACCGAGGTAAATAGTTGAAAATATTCTAGAAATAAATGTATTTTGATTACGCAGCATTCCCCTTAATGAAACGCATCCTCTCATAGATGGCTGAAATAAATAGAATATTAAATATTATATTTATTGCTTTATTATTATTTTTATTAGTAGTAGTACTAGTATTAGTAGTATTTTTAATTTTATTATATTATTTATTTTATTATTGGTTTATCATAAATTTTTTTATTAATATTATTATTGTTTTATTATTAATTTTATTATTAATATTATTTTATTTTATTATTAATATTATTATTGTTTTATTATTAATTTTATTATTATTATTGTTATTAATTTCAGTAATATTATTATTTTATTAGATCGATACCATGCCTAACCCTTCTAGGGTAGGGTAGGTGCCTGAGCCCGAGCCTTTAGCTCATAAGACTGTCATTCCCATTTGTCCCCTTGGGGCGGGGATGGCAGACCAGAGAGGCCTAGCTTGTGGCTAGGCCTGGGGACAGCTGGTCCCAAAGATGAGGAGGTACTTGTGCCTCCTCCCATGGGAGACTTAGGTCTCAGACACTCCCTAAAGAGGGAGCCAAGGCCGGGCCACCACTTGGACAAGGCCCGGGCCGGGAGAATACCGGCGAATCTTTAATAATAATAATATTTTATTAACTTTATTGTTTATGATGTGTCAGGGGGATTAATCTCGATTTATATTCAAAAAATAAATACAGAAGCTCGAGGAAAAGAGCTTAAAAGTTTTATATAAATTATTTATTTTTTATTTATCAATTCCACAATTATGTCCTAACTTGTGTACCAAGTTATGAAGCAAACATATATTAATTAATAGAAGAAATATAAAGGCACAATACCGTGACTGGAACAATACACAAATAACCCTCACATCGGAGAAGGAAACTTGTGACGACATTTCGGCCCGACTTCTTAATGGTTCAAGTCGGGCCTAAACGTCGTCACAAGTTTCATTACGTGCTGGTTATTTGTGTATATTAACTGAAAAGAAAATACCGAAGCGATATAACGGAGGGTTAGAATTCTGCTTGAAATTTAGATTCTGTTCTGCAGCCTCGTGCAGCCTAACCAGAAGTGGAGCAACGAGAACGAGACTGCAACACACGCAGGCATTCTGGAAGGCGAGCCAGTTAGACTCATGCAAGCACTTTGGAATCTCTGACGTGGGTCGCGTCCCAGGAGTCCAAAATCACTAGATTCCTATCTCGCAGAGCTGCAGGGACGGTCTGTGTCACTCAATCCTCAACTTTGCATTTCCAGGTTCGTTAGTAGCAAGCGAAGCTATCACGTCTTTTATGGAGAGAGTCAAAGCGAGTGTGTGTGTGTGTGTGTGTGTGTGTGTGTGTGTGTGTGTGTGTGTGTGTGTGTGTGTGTGTGTGTGTGTAGAGAGAGAGAGAGAGAGAGAGAGAGAGAGAACGCGTGGAAAATCATGTCTTTCTGCACTGTTTTAAGTTCGAATGTGTGCGTACTCACTAAGTTGTGTTCACAGGGGCTGAGTGTCAGCTTTTGGATCTCGCCTCAAATAGCTACTGGGTTCTAACCACTAGTACCCAATCATACTTTTCCTAGAAACTGTGTACATTATCTAACAGCAATTCCTGCCTTGGTCATAATGAACATGATATAAATAGTTTAGAAAGCCAAGTTGAACAAAGAGACACCTGTGCAACATTTGGAAATACTTATTATGGAAAAGTTTCGCCAGTTAGTGGCTTCTTCAGTCCAAGACAGAAAAACGATGGAAGATGAGGAGTTTAATGTAATTAGTCCCTCAGCCTGGAGTCGATGTGTGCTAAAATATAAAAATCACCGGAACGCCGCGACATCAGATGCATGTGTATAACCCGCGAAATACTAGTCAGCATAGAACCCACAATCTATGTACCAATGTTACCATCAACTCGTTCATTTTATTTCACTTGCCCTCTCTTCCCTGTCCCTCATATTTTAATCAGTCTGGTCGCTTTCACTCGGTCGAATTCTCTAGGCATTTTGTATATCGTTATCATTTTTCCCTCTTCTATTCTAAAATTATTTTGAATTCCTTCTCTCTTCAGTCTTAAAAGTCCCATATTTCTTGGCTCAGTTTAATAGCAAATGACTGAATTATTTCTAGCCGCTTGACTTATTTATTCTTTTGTTGGTTCTGTATATTGCATAACAGGTCTGACTTAGTTGTATCTAGTATTCTAAAGAAAAGTTTGCTGACTTTCCATGTTCGTTGTGATCATGTATCCTCTCCCAGCCTGTATTTTCCAGTCTCTATATACTTCATCTCTCTTTTTACTCTCTTTCCTTCCCTCCCTCTTCTTTTCTCCTCCCTCCCTATATGTGTCTATTTCTATTTCTACTTTTGCTACACATTTTCCTCTTTTTCTTCATCCTCTGTCCCCTCTTTCACTTTTCATATTGCTAATTTCCCTGAAGTTTCCCCTTCGTTTTACTATCCCCTCTTCCTCCTCGTCTCGTATGAGACCTGTCTCTCTTCTCCCCTGAAACTTCTAACTCATCTTCCTTTCTCCCGTCCTTCCTGTCTCCTTCCCCTGTCTCATCTTTCCACTTCCTTATCATATTTTCCGTTATTCTTTTTCCCTTTCATACTTCCTTCTTCCTCTGTGTCATCTTCACCCTCTCTAATCCTCCTCTTCCTCTACCTCCTCTTTCCCCATCCCACCATTTCATTACTGTTGGTGGCTGGTCTAGGGTAGTCTGGAGTTTCATATATATTTCAACGAGGAACCTTTCATATAGTGGTCGGCTCCAGGCTATATCGACCATAGCGTCCGACACACACCTACACACACACATACTGCCCGACAGTGCTGCTGTACGATTACTGAAAGACTACGACTACTGTAATACAACGACTACTGCAAGATTACGACTATTGTAAGATTACAACTATTCCAATACTATGAATGCTGCAGTGCCACGAATACTGCAAAACTACAACTCCTTGGCCAGTTTTCTCTCTTAATTTTGGTGATATTTGTCCGACTGATAACTTAGGACTACTAAACAGGAGTGACTACCGAGATAATATTGCACTACTGAAGGGGATGCACGGCTACCGGGGAAAATATCGAGTGATAATTGACCGATTGCTGAATAACTAATGGGTTATAAGTGAAATACAAGTAGTAATTAGCTGAACGTCTTACAAGACACTCCATAAAACCCTTACTGTCTGTGAAGGTGCAGATGCTAGCTCAAAGAAATGAACCACGAGGAAAAATTTAGTGAATTGAAAATTAACTAACACCTATCTTTCATTTTCCTGGATC